>NC_139961.1:23887532-24102532 GCF_963454915.1 Gymnoscopelus microlampas | reverse complement strand
CCGCACTACGAGCTTGGAGATCTGCTATTTTTTTTTTTTTATATTTTAATGTATATATTTTTAACCGAACATTTCTAACTCAAATCTTTGCTTCTGGGAGTCCCTGAAACAAAATATTCTACAAATGTTCGCTTTAAGAAATATACATTCAAAGATTTGCTCAAATATCGTAAAAAAATCTACAAGCTCATAATACGGCCCAAAGAAATCTAAAATGACACAGATGCGTTCCCGGTCTTAGTGGATTAAGTAGGGGTGACACTGCTATCCAGATAGAGTGTCACAATTGGATTTCTAAGAGAGAGTGATGCCGAGGGAAAGAGTGAAAGAGAGAGAGAGTGTGTGTGTGTGTGTGTGTGTGTGTGTGTGTGTGTGTGTGTGTGTGTGTGTGTGTGTGTGTGTGTGTGTGTGTGTGTGTGTGCTTATGCGCGTGCTTATGCGCGTGCTTGCGTGCGTGCTTGCGTGCGTGCATGCATAGGCACGTGTGTGTGTGTGTGTGTGTGTGTGTGTGTGTGTGTGTGTGTGTGTGATGTGAAGGAAATTATTGATTCTGGAGGAATGTTATTTAGCTGGTTTTAGTGAACAGCGGACAGAAACGGTTTGTGTCACTGTTTTGTGAGAACTCCAAGACGTATATGTCAAGGGACATCACGTGCAAATATGTGTGCGTGTATTCACTTCACACCTGCACTTGCATTGATATTGGTGCCGTATTGACGTGTATATTTGTGTATGTGTACAGTATGCTATGCCCTATTGCCCTAGCCATTGTTTCAGCACCATGGTTAGCTCAATACAGGCCCAGCCAGTGTTTCAGCACCATAGACAGTTCAATATAGGTCAATTCAGTGTTTCAGCACCATAGACAGCTCAATAAAGGTCTATTCACCGTTTCAGCACCATAGACAGTTCAATACAGGCCCATTCACCGTTTCAGCACCATAGACAGTTCAATACAGGTTTATTCACTTTTTCAGCACCATAGACAGCTCAATACAGGTCCAGCCACTGTTTCAGCACCATAGACCAGTTAACTTTTTCATGGTTGCGGACCAAGGGGCAAGGCTTGGATATTTACGATGAGGCCAACACGGAAGCTTATGAATGGCCAGAGTGGCGCTGTTTTACCCTGCGCCGACCTGCCGGTGTCAGAAATAATTTATTTTAACGCAAGTGAATGGGTTTTTTGACAAACTTTAGACTAGATTTTCTTACCGTAATAAAAATTGTCATAAATTCCAGTCGGAATTTATGACAATGACTGTGCTTCCAGTCGCTAGTTTAAAGTCTCCTTTTAATCATCATGATATGCGTTTTGCTAAATTATGGTCCTATTTATTTAAAAATTGACGATAAAGTAGGCTATTCTCTAGGAGGGGCGGGATGATTTGATTGACAAGCTACACAACCAATAGCATTCATTCCCCGCCCCCGCTCTTGATTGACAAGCTACCCAACCAACAATGGTCTGGTCGCATTCTGCAGGATATGACGCGATATTGAAAGATGGCGGACCTACAGTCTTGGAACAATCGGCTTCATTTTCGGTCTGTAGAAAGCAGGGGAGTGGCTTTGTCCATCTCATTTATACAGTCTATGCTGCGGACCCCCATTAGAAAATGTTTTGTGCTAGGGACCCCCATAATGCTTTGCATAAAGATTTGAGTAAAAAATGTTAGCGTTAAAAATACATATGCTTGTACAAGCTAGGAGCTTGTATATCTGCTATTTTTGAAAATGATAAATGATATTCAAATCAAATTAAAATCCAAGAAGTCGTAGAGTAAGACGAGAGCAAAAGGAAAACATAGAAATGGCAAATTAATCAAGAGAGCACGCCGATCTCTTGCCCCCCCGGCCGCGTTTTAACCAAGCCGGCTCTCGTGACCTTAACGAATTCAATATCGTCCTGACCCCGGTATAGCCCTCCCCTGGCCCTGGGTCGGCCCTCCGCGAGGGATTAAACACGAGTGATCCCCACCGCCGCGCCGCGTGTCCCAGATTGGAACATGCTTCATTACCGACAGATTTAACTCTGGGATTCCACCGTTGTATATGTGCTGTGCTGCTGTATACACCGTGGGAGGAGAGAGAGAGAGAGAGAGAGAGAGAGAGAGAGAGAGAGAGAGAGAGAGATTGTATTGGATCCTAATCGGCCTGTTGATGAGGTCGCATCCCGGGGTCGATGTAATGTTCTTTACGGTCTCGCCAGATTAAAGCCATGACAGAAGCTACAAGCTATGTAGTTAGCTGGCTACTAGCTTGCATGGCGCTTAGCATGTACACAGTACAAGCAGTAGTGGTGGAAAAAGTACTCAAATGTTTTACTTAAAAAAGAAATGTTGTTGTATGTTTTGTAACAATAATCAAAATCTACAAACTAACTAAATGGTAAATGGTGCATTTATATAGCGCTTTTATCCAACGTAACTAGTAGCTAAAGTTTTCAAATAATTGCAGTGGAGTAAAAATTACAATATTTTGCCTCTGAGATGTAGTGGAGTAGAAGTAAAAGTACTGAAAATTGGAAATACTCCAGTAAAGTAAAAAATCCTCAAACGTGTACTTAAGTGTAGCACTTTAGTAAATATACGTAGTTACTTTACACCACTGATAGTACAAGTGTACTACCAGAAGCCATGAGCGATACTGCACCCTGCATATTAGACTGAGAGGACTTTGTCACTGTTGGGTGGAAACCTTGTATGTCCAAAACTGTTCCTTTCTTTATTATTATCTATAAAAAATAACTTTGCAAGATAGTGGAGATTAAAGGCTTTTGCCTGACAGCCAAGATATGCAGTTACGAAGGAGAGAGAGAGAGAGAGAGAGAGAGAGAGAGAGAGAGAGAGAGAGAGAGAGAGAGAGAGCCCATTAAGACCTGGAACGCATCTGTGTCATTTTTAGATTTGAGCTAAAAAGCATTATTTTAGGGTTAGGGTTATTTTTGAAAAATCGAGAAAATGTGTGCAAATCTTTGAATATATATTATTTTAAAGCGAACACTTTTCAACTCAAATCTTTGCTTTTCGGGGTCCCTGGAACAAAATATTTTGAAATGGGGGTCCACGGCCAAATTCATAGAGTTTTTGGGGTCCTTGATATGACAGTTTGAGCACCACTGATATAGAAACGTACGTTTTTCAGAATACTGTTGGGATTTAGAAGACATTTGTAGAATCGGCTTCAGGTCTTTAGAGAGAGAGAGAGAGGGGGGGAAGAGAGAGAGAGAGAGAGAGAGAGAGGTATGAGTGTTTTCCAGTGACAACAGACACCATGTACTGTACTCTGTGTTCAGAGAGACGGAGGGAGCGCTGCCAAGAATGCATTTAAACACAAGCGAGAGGAAGAGGAAGAGAACGCATCTAACACGGCGAGAGGAAGAAGAGTAATGGAAATACAGGAAGATAGAGGGAGTGTTGTGTGTAATGGAACAAGATGGGGGAGGGGGGGAGGCAGGAAGAGAGAAATAGAGCAAAAGTTTGTTTAAAATGAACACTGGCAGCAGGGCCTTATTTAACTTCCTGGATTCTGTTCTGTTGTGTTCTGTTGTGTTCTGTTCTGTTCTGTTCTGTTCTGTTCTGTTCTGTTCTGTTCTGTTCTGTTCTGTTCTGTTCTGTTCCGATCCGTCCCGTTCTAATATGAGTCGGCTTAGTATGCAACTTTGCCCCAATAACAATATTTTGTTTTACCAATCATTTCCCTCAGCATTTATCAGCCACTGGAGTAGTGTGGTGGTGTTTACCTTTAGACACACATTGCTCTCTCACTGTATTGTGGTGTTTTCACTGTTCGTTTTGGTAGACGGGGCGTTTTTGGTCTGCCAAGACAGTACAAAAAAATGGGTTTATGCAGGTAAACACCACCATGCTACTCCAGTGGCAAAATATTTTGTATACATTTTAGAACTTGTGAAATGGGACATTCTGCCTGTCTAAACTTAAGTAAAAAAATGGAGTATTTTTTCCACCACTGGTTACATGTGACTGTAGAGAGTCTAATTTAAAGGAGACACACCATGAATTTCACTTTTTTATTATTTTTTATTTATGTTTTGGGCTCCCCAGTGTCTCTTGTACCCCCAAAAATATTTTTTTTTAACATTCAGTCATTCATTCTCATTTCAGAGATTTTCAGAATGGGCGTGTCTGAACAGGCCATCTCAGAATGGCAAGTTTGCTTACATCACCAAACTTTCTGCCCATGTATTTTGACAGACAGAATTAATCAGTACCGCAGTACAGCGCCCCTCTGCCCAACAGGACCTTTTTTGGTATTGAAGCTGAAAGTGCTTTATAAGCCTGAGAGAATTGACTTGGGATGAGTATATCTGAGTGTTGATTTAGGCTCAAACCTTTTGAAAATGGTTTGAGGGACATACACCATATGATATTAAATATCAAATATTTTTTTTTAAATTCATGGTGTGTCTCCTTTAAAGAGGTCATGACATGGCTTTATTGCTAAAATGTTTGATACCTTTAGTTCAGAGACAGGGGTGTGCTTTATCCTTGACCAATCACAGTGTCAGGCGACGGTCCTGTTCCCTAGCCGCCCAATTGGGTCTCCCTAATTAAAATCAGGTGCGAGGTGAGGAACGTGAGCTATATGAGAAACAAAAGGTGAATGAAATCAAGATTAATTTACATTCATAAAGGTCTATCTATGTCAACACACAGTGCATTCGCGTTTACAGGAATAAACTAAATCGAATTGTAGGGACTTTTGATATGAAAAATGACACAATTATTTTGGCATCTATTGATAGATATGTCCTCATTATGACCTATATGGTCTAAACATGTGAAAAACGTATGTTTCATTTCACCAGGTCTTAAGCCCTATAGAACTACTATGATCACAAGCAGGGTAAAGGTGGTCTTTGACTGAGGGGTGGGATATCTCGGTCACAGGTCACAGGTCATGTGTAATCCATTGTAAACCATGGTATCATCAGATCGTATCACAAGACCCCCTGACCGACGATCAGTGACCGGGCTAAACTATCACTTCTTCAGTGTTAACACATTGTGTGCCAGAGGTTTATTAAAATATTGTACGTTCAGTGCCTGCATTTCTTCCATCCACTTACGTTGATACGTTTCGTGCTGTAGAAGCCCCGACGCGGAAGTGCATGTAAACAGACCGTGCGTGCGAGACGGCGGAGGGTCCCGACTAACGCCTGAAACAATAATATTTCTAACGTAATCCTCCATTGCAGAGTGATCGCCGATCGAAAACGGCTCGCTTCCACCACCAAAAAGAAATGGAGATATTAAGCTTTTAGTGAAGGAGTTAACATTGGAGAGGCCGACCAGCAGGATTTTTGACATGGATCCACATCCGGCCTCTCCTTCTCAGAGACTCCTTAGATGATCCCAAAGTTTCGTTAGAGTGCCCCACGTGGGCCCCACGTATAAAAATAAAATTGGGTCAAAAACGGTCCGGACCGCTTTCGGCACTCCTCGTTTGGATTATGAAAAACAGTCCAGACCGTTTTTGGCACACAATGTGTTAATAGCTGATCTACAAGCTCACAACGTGATGCAGTCAGCTATTTACTATTCATTGCAAGGATATATACAGTATGGTTAAAGTGCAGTAGATAGAAGCAACCACTCCCCTCCTGTGTGTGTTCATGTTAATAATGAATGTGCGCTTGTGAGAATATTTTAAATTTTTCTGTGTGTGTGTGTGTGTGTGTGTGTGTGTGTGTGTGTGTGTGTGTGTGTGTGTGTGTGTGTGTGTGTGTGTGTGTGTGTGTGTGTGAAACTGTGAATGAAATTTTCATTTTCGTGTCCTGCCGCCATCTTGGCCGATCTCATATGGAATTATATGTGAAATTACACAAAAACACAAAAACAACTGACATTAACAATCCTTCCTGTTCGTATTACGTCCTGCCTTATAACATATACCACACAAATAAACATGCGTACAGTACAATGAACATGAACAAAAATAAGAACAAATAGGACAATGCCATTTTACATGTACTAAATGGCCCTCCTCCGCATTGACCAGGCCTTTTCGAGAAATGAATTAAATGAAAAACAAATAATGTTGAAAGAGACGTTTTAGTTTCTCCGAGTCATCCAACCAATTCATACTTTGGATCTACCTTATTAAAAAGTCTCTGCCTGATAGAGTCGTAGAATGGGTAATACAAAACAAAATGCATTTCTGTGTGTGTGTGTGTGTGTGTGTGTGTTTGTGCGTGTGCATGTGCGTGTGCATGTGCGTGTTTGTTTTTTTGTTTGTAAAAGTAATAATTCACCAGTGATCGCCACACTTCCCCCCCCCCCCCCCCCCCCTCTTTTGCAAGGGAGTCCTGGCCAAAACAGCGGCACTGCACAAAAAAGTGTCACCTGAAAATGTATATAAAACCAGCAACATTAAAAAACCCATGTAAAAACACAACATTACAGATTAGTGGCATTCAGTAACAGGAGACAGTTGGTCAAGTCCTTTATCCAGTTTTTTTCCTCCATGCTGATAATAAGAGCGCCCAGTTGACTCTGTAGCTCACATCAAGAGTAAGCTGAAAACGCATTGAAAGCAGTTTCACCAGAAACGGTGCGAGTTCAAGGAATGAAGTACATGAACCCAATTGATCTCAGATTAAAAAAGAACAGTCTGCTTGTGCCAAGACACATGCTGGCTGTGCATCTTAGCATTAGCAGCATGTTACTGAAATGTTAAGTGGGACACACTGCTCTTGTAGCACTGAGGCCAGCTGTGCTGACGTGATGTATAACCCCATTCAATCCGGGAACGTATCTGTGTGTCATTTTTAGATTTCTTTGGCTATTCAAAAATAGCAGGTATACAAGCTCATAGGGCGCTATGTGTGAAAATCTTTGAATATGTATTTTTTAAAGCGAACGTCTGTAACTCAAATCTCTGGTTCTGGGGATTCTGCAAATGTCTTCTAAATTCTAATTTTTTGTTTTTTTTTAATGTATTTGGCCGTGGACCCCCATCTCAAAATGTTTTGTTCCAGGGACCCCCAGAAGTTGTAACAGAGTTAAACATGTTTGCTTTAAAAATATATATATATTCAAAGATTTGCACACATTTTCACTATTTTTGAATAGCCAAAGAAATCTTAAAATGACGCAGATGCGTTCCCGCCGGTCTTAAATAGCAGATATACAAGCTAAAAAAGTTTGAGCACCACTGATATAACAACATGAGTTTAAAAAAAAAAAAAAAACTGTTAGGATATAGAAGACATTTGTAGAATCGGCCTCAGGTCTTATTGGGTTAAAATGAGAGCTGGTCTGATATCCTATCCAGATACCCTGATGTCAGATAAGGAGCATTTTGACATTTTGGCATAATTGGATTTGCATTTGTTTATGTGGTGAAAGTGGGATTGAGTGAGACCTGCTTATCCATACAATGAGAGTGAATGAAGTCACTACATCAGTCACAAATTACGTTTTTTAAAAGTGTTCTTAACAGCAAAAAAAAAAGGCAAATGTTATTTTAGCCGAAGGACTGGTTCTGTGTTTGTCTATGAAGTGTTTGCTTCAGTGGTGTGTGAAACGAACCGCATCAAGCCCAATAACAACAAGCAGCCATTCTTACAAATGTGGAAACATACAAACAGTACCTGATTCCAGAGAGCTTCTTGAGCAAACAGTCTTGATTGTCGAGCGAAATCCAAACCAAAATTGTGATAAATGATATTTGATGAAAGGATTTTTTTTTTTTGTCACATTCCTAAGACAATAATTTGATGACCGGCAGCGGTTCCGGTAGGAGACACAAAGACTCTCCTTTGTGTCTCCTACCGGAACCACTGCCGACCGGTCTGCTGGTCATCAAATTATTGGCTTAGGAATGCGACAAAAACAGAAAAATAACTTAGAGAGTCCCGCTCTATACAAGTCCATTAGCACATTGGTTCTCAAACGACGTTTGCCCGGGACCCAAGCTAGTGCAAATAGATCTACAAGCTCGCAACGTGTTGCTTCGCGTCACGTTGTGAGCTTGTAGATCTGCTATTTTCACTACTTCTTATACTTTTGAAACGTAGGTAGGGTTCATGGAGCTCAGAGATACTGGGGCCAGCCCATTTAGAGATTTAAAAGCAAATAGGAGACCCTTAAAATCAATCCTAAAATTAACAGGGAGCCAGTGAAGTGAGGCCAAGACAGGTGCTGTATGTTCACGTTTTTTAGTGCCAGTCAGCAGGCGAGCAGCAGCATTCTGGACCAATTGCAGTCGTCTTAGCGTCGACTATTCGATGCCGGTATATATAGAGAATTGCAGTAGTCAAGTCTTGATGAAATGAAAGCATGGATTGCGATATCAAAAGCCGAAGGTACTATCTCTATTGTGATTCAAGGCACAAGCAGCCATGGCAAACAAATATCTTCCATTTTCATTTGTGTCAGGTTTTTTAAAACAATGTCAGTGAATTGAGGATAAAGTCAAAGAGGGCACTTCATTTTAATTTGGTCCCTGGACTCCGTCTCCAGATTTGAGTGTTCTGTCTGTCTCCGTAAATCACTGTCATCCTGCACTGTGTGTTCCAGCAGTGGACTGGATAAAAGAAAAGTGTATCGCGATGCAAACAGCAGAAAAAAAGGGATGAAAATACAAGGTCTTTGTAAAATAATTGATAACAAAAAAAGAGTTTTCACTCATTTGCTACTGTATTGAAAAGAGGATAAGAGAAATTGTCAAAAAAATATAAAAGAGAAGAAAATACTGGGTTTGTGTAAGAGAAATATATATATTTTTTAAATCGGTCATTTGTCTGGAAACAAATTGTGTGTTTAAAAAAATGAGAATTGTGAACCTATAGTATCGTGATACGAATCGTTTCGTGAGTTGAGTGAATTGTTACATGTCTAATAACTGCTATATTGTGATGCTTTTGTGCGACGCTGTATACTACAGTTAATCGTCCGTTAATCCCCCCCCCCCCTCCCCCAAATTCTAATACAGGTATGGAGATTCAAGGTTTCTACCTGACATCAACGAAATGTACTTAGTTAACTGTCCACCACTACCCATACCCTAGGTGTGGTTGGCGAAAGGGCCTTTCTGTGTGGAGTTTGCATGTTCTCCCCGTGTCCCCTAGGCCTAGGGTATAGGTAGCCTCACAAAAACATGCTGTAATCCTGGTCTCAACGTGTTCCTTCCGTCCTACCGGGGAAACTCCCCCTGTCAGGTGATACGAAGTGGCTTGCTAGCTCCTCATGCATTGAAGGAGGCATGAGCTCAGTTCTGGGCTCTCCCTAGGTTGGCAGAGGCGGAGTAGCGCCCAGGATTACATAGGCAATTGGCACTGGGTGGAAAAAATGGATAACAAAATCGTGGGATAAAAAACATTAAAAGTAACTGTCCCACCACTGTGCTCCACAGCCAAGTGTCCCAGAGCAGCTCCCTGGAGGAGGTGCATCAGGACGCCGTCCCCCCGGCCCCCAGGCTGGTGGAGATGAGACGGGACCCCGTGCTGGGGTTCGGCTTCGTGGCCGGCAGCGAGAAGCCTGTGGTGGTCCGCTCTGTCACGCCAGGTAGGGTTGGGATTCCGTGTGTGTGTGTGCACACACGTGTGTGTGTGTGTGTGTGTGTGTGTGTGTGTGTGTGTGTGTGTGTGTGTGTGTGTGTGTGTGTGTGTGTGTGTGTGTGTGTGTGTGTGTGTGTGTGTGTGTGTGTGTGTGTGTGTGTGTGTGTGTGGATGTCTGTCTGCGTCAGTGGTGGAAAAAGTACTCAAGTGTTTTACTTAAGTAAAAGTATCAATGCTGCAATGTAGAAGTACTCTGTTACAAGTAAGAGTCCGGAATTCAAAATTCACTGGAGTAAAAGTACAAAAGTATTGGTATCAAAATGTACTTAATGTACCAAAGGTAAAAGTACCAAGGCTATTTGAAAATAGCAGATCTACAAGCTTGTAGATCGACTACTTTCAAATAGCCTAGGTCTTTGTAGTGGAAAGTACCTCTTTCTTAAGTTGCAGCACTTAAGTAAATGTACTTAGAGTAGTTACTTTACACCACTGAGTATAGTGTTTGGCTGCACTTTGATCTTGACACAATAACTGATCAGCTACTGAAAGATGAGCCCTATAAGTCTGATAACCGTTATTAGTGTTGACATCAGTTATCACCACCCTCTCTCTCTGTGTGGTTGTGATACTAAAACACACCATATAAAGCAGCATATAAAGCAGCACATCAACCTGCTGGTGGAACCTGTGTAGAAAACAATCACTGAGAGAGCCCGGTTATAGGGTCATTGTAAATACAGTAGTAGGCTACGACCCATAAAATGCATGTGGCTGTACTTTAACCTTGCGGGTTAACCCTCCCCCTCCTGACCCTCCATAACTTGTGCAAAGTCATTTGCACAAATTGAAATCTAAATCATATTCAAACTGTCTTGACTTATTGCTGAGCCAGGCAAACCAACCAGCAGATATACCCAGCGTGAGCCGCTCCACTGGGCATGGGGGTGTATTCAGCAGTATGGAGAAGCTATATGCTAACAAGAAGAGGCCAATACCTTCCTATCTGCTGCCAGTGTTGCCAGATTTTGAGAGAGAAATAAGCAACCAGGTGTATGAAAACAAGACCAAAAGAAGCGACTATACAGTAGGCCACATGAGCACTTTAAACCTATATGCACATTGGCTATTTGAAAATAGCCGATCTACTAGCACACAACGCGTTGCGATGCGACGCGTTGTGTGCTTGTAGTTCTGCAATTTTCAAACAAAAACACAAATCTGGTATGGGGTCTCTGGCACAAAATATTTTCAGATGGGGGTCTGCGCTATGGCCAAACATATTCATTTGGTGGTCCTTAAACAATAATTAAAACATCAGGAAGGGCAAGCCCAAATAAACAACTACACTTTAAAAACAAGCCCAAAAAACGCAACCCGCAACTAAGCAATGTTACAAAAAAACAAGCCCAAAGTTGCTTTTAAAAAGCAGACATGGCAACACTGCCAAAGGCCACTTAGAGAGAGAGAGAGAGAGAGAGAGAGAGAGAGAGAGAGAGAGAGAGAGAGAGAGAGAGAGGGTGAGTGATTAGGCATCTCAATAATCAATCAGTGTTGAATTACAGGCAGACAGTTCAATTAATGAATATTCTATTAAGTGCCTTGGGCCCTGGCAGGGAATATACACATATATACATGAGGACAATGCCATAGATTCATGCAGACACATCAGAGATGCATTACATGCATCAGGGGTTTCAAACTGCGCACACAGGCGATAGCAGAACTGACAGCGGCAATCTGTTGATTAACATCCGTGTCAGTGCATCACGCACACTCAAACACACACAGGCACATACACACATACTGTATATATACACACGCATGCACGAACGCGCAAGCGCACGCACCCACGCACACCTGTAGAGTGAATTAATTAATTAACTCATTGTTTCCCCTGGGGAATTTGCTTTAGAGAATATATACAGGTATATGTATTGTAAATGTATACAGGTATATATATACTCAAAGAGTTTCCTACCGGACAGACCGCCGGTCATCAAATTATTGCCTTAGGAATTCAACAAAAACAAAAGAATCTCCATCAATTCAATGCTTCATGGTGTGTGATAATAGGCTCTATTCACAGCAGCCATTTTATGAAGACATGCACAGGTGTTACCAATGATACTAATGAAGGCTCTGTTCCATTCTGGTCAAACAGAGTCAGGTCAGGGTGCTGATATTGTGCATGTTGGCTCACTGGAAACTCTGTTACACCAGTGGGTCTACAGTTGGGGTCATGGGCTTCCAAATGGCTCCTTACAGGTGTGTAACGGGTCCATTTGGTTCCATTTGTACACTCTCAGAGTTATGGGGGTCGTGGAAACCACTGTGCTACACTAAATGGAACAAAACCTTCATTAGTATCATTGGTAACACATGTGAAGGAAGTGATAATATGGCTCCTGTGCATAGAGCCTATTGATAGATAATAAGAAATTATTTGGGTGAACTACTCCTTTAAGATAAGTGGCTATCTAACTTTCACTTTCACTCAACCATAACTAGAACCTAAAATAACTTCACGGGAAATGCCCTCACTGTCCATGATTCCTCATGTTTGTTTCTGTGAGAGGAAAGGTCGTCCTCAAAGGAATAGAAACTCTACATCGCACACAGCTCAGCCACACACTCCAGTGTGAAGTGTATTATGCGACCCTTTCTGCTACATGCACATATCGATTCATTCACACATTATCTTTGGCTAACGGATTGCCCTCTTTGAAACAATTAGTGTGTCCGCTGTGGCCATGGGCAGACGTCAGCATCGCAGTTATTTACCATCTATCTTGCTTACACGCTGTTCTCTACCAAGCAGAGATTTAATAGACTGTGTGTGTGTGTGTGTGTGTGTGTGTGTGTGTGTGTGTGTGTGTGTGTGTGTGTGTGTGTGTGTGTGTGTGTGTGTGTGTGTGTGTGTGTGTGTGTGTGTGTGTGTGTGTGTGTGTGTGTGTGGGCTGTGTGTGTGTGTGTGTGTGTGTGTGTGTGTGTGTGTGTGTGTGTGTGTGTGTGTGTGTGTGTGTGTGTGTGTGTGTGTGTGTGTGTGTGTGTGTGTGTGTGTGTGTGTGTGTTTACTCCTACTGCACTGCATCTCGGAGGCAAATATTGTACTTTTACTCCTCTACAATTATTTGAAAACGTTTGTTACTAGTTACTATGTAGATTTAGATTATTATTACAAAATATACAGTAACCACTTCAGCTCTATATATTTCAACCATTTGAAAATAGCAGATCTACAAGTTCACAATGCGTCGCATCACGACGCATTGTGAGTATAAAGATTTGTATACATTTGAAAACTTGAAATGGGACATTCTGCATAATGAGTGACTTTCACTTGGGACTTTAAGTACATTTTGCCAATACTTTTGTACTTTTACTCAAGTACATTTAGAATTTCTACATTGCAGTATTGATACTTTTACTTAAGTAAAACATGTGAGTACTTTTTCCACCACTGTGTGTGTGTGTGTGTGTGTGTGTGTGTGTGTGTGTGTGTGTGTGTGTGTGTGTGTGTGTGTGTGTGTGTGTGTGTGTGTGTGTGTGTGTGTGTGTGTGCACTTGTGTGCATGAAAGACAGACCCATAAAATATATAATATAACAGTCTAGCTATCTCCAGATTATAATCAGAGGAGATGAAGGCGCACATTTCACTACATTAAGCATCACAGCGGACTAATATACTGTCTCTAATGTACCCTTTCTAATGCGTGCGTGTGCGCTTGCGTGTGTGTGTGTGTGTGTGTGTGTGTGTGTGTGTGTGTGTGTGTGTGTGTGTGTGTGTGTGTGTAGGTGGTCCGTCGGAGGGGAAGCTGATCCCGGGAGATGAGATCATAATGATCAACGACGAGGCGGTCAGCTCGGCTCCCAGAGAGAAGGTCATCGACCTGGTCAGGTACAAACAGACACCTCTACTATAGGTCACGCTATGTCCATGTGATTATATGTGATCACACCACACCTTGTCTAACATGGTGTTCTGTAGCCTGGAGAAGAAAAAAAAAGATTCGCAAAACTATTTTAGATATCAGTGGTGGAAAAAGTACTACAAATTTGTACTTAAGTAAAAGTATCAATACTGCAATATAGAAGTACTCCGTTACAAGAAAGAGTCCGGAATTCAAAATGTACTTGAGTGAAAGTACAAATGGTGTCAAAATGTACTTAAAGTACCAAAAGTACTCATTAGAACGCAGAATGTCCCATTTCAAGTTTCCAAAATGTATTGCGTTTTTTGCGATTTTTCTAAAAAGCAGATCAAAGCAGATAAAATAGCGCGGCACCGAGTGCCGTGCTATGAGCTTGTAGATCTGCTATCTTGCTACCATAATTGACGGCCACAGTCATGGAGTGTACACGAGTGTATCGCCTCAATGGCCAAGCAGACACATGGCCCAACTAACTCCACATTTTCCCCCAAAATTCCTCAATATTCTGCCTGTCAAACCAGCTGCTTCGCATCCCATCACTGTACTTGCAGGATGTACAATTAATATCAAACGCATTATGCTCCAATACTTATGCAAATCACTTCGCCACCTCAAAATTCACGTCCGGGTGTTTCTTTTCACCAGCCAATCATAAGTGACCACCCTTTCACGTTGCCACGTCCGTTGCCACGTCGCGCTGACGTACGCTAAACAAGCGCTGCCGTGCGCACTATGCGAACGAGCCCAAAGGCGCGCAAAAATAAGCCGACCATTGCTTAGACACAAAGTCAGACCTGGCAACGCAGCCTACGCCAATCATGTGTGAGAGATCTACAAGCTATGGGGTAGAGACGCCGTGTGCCATGCACCGTATCTTAGCAACAACGAAAGCGCTCACTCTCATTGGTCCTGTCACGCTAAGAGCAGTTTCCAGACAATGGCATCGCAGAGAGCTTGCTGTAGTGTTTACATATATCTATGGCTGTAGCCATCAGTCAGTCGCAGCGACGACAGACAGGGCGCTGTGATAGTTGCCATGTAGCTAACGCTAACGTGGTTGTCATACCTGCAGCGGCTGTGCAATCACTTTGTCAACAATATTCGTGTGGTGAATGTTATTATTGCTGCTCCGTTAGTCCATTGTAGATGATGTATGTTGTGGTATGTAACGTAATGGCAGGACCGCCCCCTGCAACGCACGTTTAGGCTGCATTATGTTGTAATTTCAGATAATTTCGGTCCGACTAGGGCAGTGGCTATCCCCCCCCCTACATCATATTTGAACTGGGGACCCCCCCATTTTGTTTGACTCCGTTCCACAAGTCAATATTGTGAAAATAGCAGATCTACAAGCTCACAACCCTCACGTTGAGAGGCGTTGTGAGCTTGCAGATCGGCTATTTTCAACATGTTTGCCTCTTTCATATATTATTTGACAATGTGCCCAATGTTTTATAGTATAGTTTGTTGACTACTTTTGTTGCAGTAATGGTCTTTTCCTTTACTTTAGCTTTTTCATTGTCTCCGCCAGGCCGAAAGGCATGGCGCCAGAGTATGTTTTACCCCTTGTCCGTCCGTCTGTGGATAGCTAATCTCCCGCATCGTTGCCTTGCTCGCAGCGAAACTGTGCACACACTCCCTGGAGTGGTGTGTGTACGAGCGCAACAACACACAAACGGCCACCATTTTGACCAGATTGTACAGGGTCACACATTTCCGTATAACACCCGCCACCGAAAAGATGTGATGACTCATTGTATTATTATTTGATTATTAGATAATGATTATACATGCCCCATGATTATTATAAGATCATATATCTTAATCAAATATTATAATCATATGATATAATTAATCATCAGAACTTATTAATACTCATAATAAAATAACAATATTAAATAACAATATATTGCCCATTTCCCCCCAGCCATTTTGCCATTTAGATATGTATATATATATAGAGAGAGAGATAGATAGAGATAGAGATAGAGATAGAGATAGAGAGATAGACAGATAGATAGATAGATAGATAGATAGATAGATAGATAGATAGATAGATATCCAGTTAAGTGCAGTACTTGAGCACATGTAGTTATTTACTCACCTCTGTAATTTAATTCATGACTCCCATGATCCATTCTCTTTTGGACTCCTCTTAGGACATGCTTATGTCTCCTACAGACTACGCTAGGCTACTTTACAGGTCACACTTGGACCATTGATAGGCAGGAGTAGGCAGCTTTAGCTTTGTAAAAGGTGTGAATGGGCCAGCCAATGTATCACTTCAGTTACGTCACTGGCGGCCGGCGGCTGTGTCTATTGTTGTCGGAGCAGAATTCATTTTCCTGGCAAATCTTCACTGACCGGGCCATGGCCCCACTAGCCCTCATGACGCTACGCCAGTGATCGGCGCTGCCAAGTGGTCTCTACGTGGGCGTGGGCGCTACGTGGGCGTGGACGCTACGTGGGCGCTAGATGTGAGGCCGGCGCAGCCGGCCGAACTTCTAGTTTTTTTAATAGCCAAATGAATCTAAAAATGACACACAGATGCTTTCCCGGTCTTAATGGTTTAAGTATGTGAGTGTTATCACGTAATCTGCCCAATAGACATTTTTTTCACAGCAGACACTTTCATGTAAACACAGTTGAAGGTAATAACATTAATTGTGTGTGTCATTAAGATGTTACTGTGTGACAGCTCCTGTACAATTAACGTCATGGTGGCACACACACAGTAACACAAAGTAAACCAAATTATGTGTGGGTCCACGCAGCAAACTTTTCCCTCCCCAATTTTATCTCAAATGAATAGCATATATTCAATGGTGGAAAGTAACTAAGTACTGTACTTGAGTACAATTTTGAGGTATTTGCACTTTACTTGAGTATTTCCAATCTCCAATACGTCTACTTCTACTCCACTACACCTCAGAGTCAAATATTGTACTTTTATAAATCATTACATTATAAAAACATATATCAACCACTTATTATTTTATACCTGTTATACCTGCTGTTTTCAAACATTTTAGTACTTTTACTTTTGGTACTTTAAGTACATTTTGATACCAATACTTTTGTAGCCTACTTTTTGCAGTATTGATACTTTTACTTAAGTGTGTGTGTGTGTGTGTGTGTGTGTGTGTGTGTGTGTGTGTGTGTGTGTGTGTGTGTGTGTGTGTGTGTGTGTGTGTGTGTGTGTGTGTGTGTGTGTGTGTGTGTGTGTTTGCCTGCATGTACGTACACTTACTTTCGGCACAGTATGTGCCGGTGTTGTGCGCAAAAGTGATCTTCTGCCAGAGAGTGATTGGGGAACCGCGGGAGCGCGCACAGGCCGTAAAAGTCCATATACTTTATGCCATAAAAAGCACTTTTCCTCTTGCCAAAAAGTGATTGCAGCTCCTACCTGCTAACTGAAAGCTTGGTTCTGCCTCAAAATAAAACGATTTCATTCTTGAGGGTTATATTTCAAACGTTATAGCCCAATCAGACCAACACACACACCTCTAAAAGGCCATATGAGCCATAAACAGCGTGATGTCGCTTTAAACAGCCTGTGCACGCTCCCGAAATTCCCCATTAATCCATTCAACCCGGGAACGCATCTGTGTCATTTTAGATGTATTTGGCTATTCAAAAAATAGCGGATCCACAAGCTCATAGCTCGAGCTTGTAGATCTGCATTCTTTTTTTAAATCTTGACAATTTCTGCAAATATTTGAATATATATATATTTTTTAACTCCAATATTTGCTTCAGATGGGGGGGGGGGTCAAGTACCGGTACATACAATTTTGGGTGGTCCTTGACATGAAAAAAGTTGGAGCACCACTGATATAACAACCAAACAACAACCAAACAAATGATACGTATTTGGCCGCAGACCCCCATGTCAAAATATTTAGTTCCAGGGTCCCCCAGAAGCAAAGATTTTAGTTACAAATGTTCACATTAAAAAATATATATATATTGAAAGATTAGCAAAAATGTTCAAGCATTTGCAAAAATAGCAGATCTACAAGCTCACTCTGTTGAATAGCCAAAGTATAAAATAACGGTTATAGTTAAAAATCTAAAATGACACCAATACGTTCGTGCTCTTAATGGGTTAAACACCCTGCGCACGCTCCCGCCGTCCCCATTAACTCTGTGGCAGACGGTTGTTTTTGTGCACAACACCGGTATGGGTGTGTGTTTCCACATGTTTATGTGTGTTTGTATTGTTTGTGTGTATTATGTCTGCTTGTTTTGCATCCGTGTATGGTTGTTAGCTGTGCCCATGCCCCCCAGGCATCTCATTTCATTCTGTCTGAAACTGATACAAGTTGCTGTTATCTTGTTTTCACTGGCTGTGATTGCTTGTTTTTCGTGTAGCCCCCCATTTTGATGATGGGGCTCTACGGATGGCAATGTCTCTCAATCACTTTGGTCTTTAAGCCATTCTATCCGGGAACGCATCTGTGTCATTTTAGATTTATTTGGCTATTAGAAAAATAGCAGATATGCAAGCTCCACGCTGCAAGCTTGTAGATATGCTATTTTTATTTGAATTGTGAAAATTAGTGCATATCTTGATATTTGATCTTGATTAAAAAAAAATTAAGCGAACATCTTACTACTATATAATTGACAAAAGCTCTGAAGTTCGGCAGCGATTCGCAAGCACAGGATCACTCCACATGCCTCCAAGACCCGTCACAGACTGTTGATCAGAGCTATGGCTACGTTTTAGGCATCTTACCCCACCTCGATCAGTGATCGGACTCTCGGTTTGATTGATTCTCTGATTCGCCTATCAGACCCTCAGCCTGCCATAGCAACCAGATACAGGAAGTCTGACCTCTTTATCACATGACCGAGGTTGGGAGGATGTGACTAGAGGTTAGGGCCGCAAAGCAGAGCGGGGAGGGAGGAGAGGAGCCCAGAGGAGAGGCCAGAGAGGCCGGTCTTCGTATGACGTGTGAGCAGAGCTATAATTAGGCCAGGGCATCATTACCCTAACCAGGAAACCAGGAAATTGACTATTTAGAAGGGATGACAAAGGAAATGTTCCAAGACAATGATGAATTAGAGCGCTGCAATAGTGTCTTGACTTTGAGCCACGCAAATGCCAGGCAGGTAGAAAGAGAAGAATTGGAACAATATAAGGTTGGGGCCTAAATGTGAGGGCCGCGAAGCATCTCCTCACACCAGGCTTTGGCATTTTGGGTCTCTTGACCTGTATTTGTAAAACTAGATGTGAGGGCCGCAATACGGCCCTGACATCTAGTTTCTTTAATTGAACCACTGATATAGAAACATAAGTTAAAAAAAAAAAAGATGTTAGGATTTAGAAGACATTTGTAGAATCCCCAGAAGCAAAGATTTGAGTTATAAATGTTTGCTTTAAAAAATATATATATTATATTATATATTTGCACACATTTTCAAAATTGTTAAAAAATAGCAGATCTACAAGCGTGTATTATCTGCTATTTTTGAATGGCCCAAAGTATAAAATAATGGTTAAAGTGGTTAAAATCTAAAATAACAGATGCTTTTCCTGGTCTTAATGGATCAAACCAGATATCCCTTTTCTGGATCATGGCACACTTTAAAAACATGTTCACGGGCTCCCTCATATGACCACTTAACGCTGCAGCCTTTTCCATTGAAATATAATGTTCTGTTGATGCTGAACAGTAATCAATTATTGTCTTCTCTCACTCCAGGAGCTGCAAAGAGTCCATTGTGTTGACTGTTATCCAGCCCTACCCTGTGAGTACAACTTCAACTTGTAGGATTTCAAGTTTATTGTCGTGTCAAGTTTCAGTAACAATAGGCTCTATTCACAGCAGCCATATTATGAAGACATTCACAGGTGTTACCAATGATACGAATGAGGGCTCTGTTCCATTCTGGTCAAACAGAGTCAGGGTGCTAATATTGTGCATGTTGGCCCACTGGAAACACTCTGTAACACCAGGGTCTACAGTTGGGGTCCAGGGACCCTCATGGGCTTCCAAATGGCTGCTTACAGGTGTGTAACTCTGAGAGTGTACAAATGGAACCAAATGGACCCGTTACGGGTCCATTTGGTTCCATTTGTACACTCTCAGAGTTATGGGGGTCGTGGAAACCACTGTGCTAGACTAAATGGAACAGAGCCTTCATTAGTATCATTGGTAACACCTGTGAATATCTTCATAATATGGTTGCTGTGAATAGAGCCTATTCATTCTTTTCCAACGATTTGCAGTCACAAAAATAGATCATCTTTGCAACAGTGGTTCTCAAACTTTTTCATGTCACAGACCTCCATCTCAAAATGTTTTTGTTCTGGGACCCCCCAGAAGCAAAGATTTGAGTTACAAATATTTGCTTTAAAAAATAAATATTCAAAGATTTGCACACATTTTCTAAGATTTTTCGTAGCAGATCTACAAGGTCATAGCTGCTGCGCTATGAGCTTGTAGATCTGCTGTTTTTGAATAGCCAAAGTATAAAATATGGATAAAGGGGTTAAAATGATTGTGACGCTTTATTAACTCATTTTGCTGGGGAACCGCTGGTACCCCCCCCCCAAGGACCCCTGGGAACCAATGCTTTACAAAAGGAAAATGTCAAATAACTAAATCAAATATACATAAGGTGTGTAATGTCTAATTCATTGCCCGTTGTGCGGTGGGTCTTGCGCCGAAAATAGCCAATCTACAAGCAGATCACATCCGCTTATAAATCGGGCTTACGGCAGAGTACCTCAGTCTCTTGTGTCGAGTGAGAGACATCACTTAGCAGCAGATATCAAATATGTATGAAATGTGTGGGAATGGAGTATATATGCACAGTCATATAGAGGCAGATGGGCTGCAGCAGCAGAAGACCACACTGACTGCGTTGCCAGTCCTGTCAGCTATAAGAACAGGAAACTGAGGCTATTTAATTCACACGGACTCACCAAAATTGAACTATAGCAAATTGGAAAAACTTTGTCTGGTCTGATGGTCTCGGTTTCTGCCAAAATTCAGATGGCAGGGTCAGAATTCTACATCTGCAACATGAAAGAAAGGTTGTATTCTGCCTTGTATCAATGGTTCAAGCGGCCAACACACATCTAAAAATATTTTCTAAATCCTAACAGTATGTTGCTATATCAGTGGACGTTTGTTGATGTTTTGTGTTTAACCTTCTGCAGCACTTTGGTCAGCTTTGGTTGTTTTAAATATACTTTATAAATAAAGTTTGATTTGATTTGAAACTGTGCTACAAAGTATAAAGGAATATATATGAGTATATATTCACAGCCATAAATGAAACAGGCTGAACTACAGTATGCTTGCATATACAGTACAGTGTATTGGGGGGCCAGTTCGGCTTCATTCAGCATCAGATAAGATGATAATAACTGATTGTTTAGTACTATGAGACAAACCGCTCCGATCTGATCTTTCACGGAGGTTCAAATTGAGCACATTTGGTGTCTATCTTTATTCTCTGCTCTTGTATCTTATGTTCTTGTCTTTCTCTCTTGCCCTGTTAGTCGCCTAAATCAGCGTTTATCAGTGCTGCCAAGAAAGCCAAGCTCAAGTCCAACCCTGTCAAAGTGCGATTTGCCGAGGAGGTTATCATCAATGGCCAGGTTCCAGTAAGTTCACTGACACACACACACACACACACACACACACACACACACACACACACACACACACACACACACACACACACACACACACTGAGTCTCGTTTCCAAACGTATTTGGAAATAAAATGTCAGTGCATTTTTTTATTGTCTTGTCTGCCGTATTATGGCCAATTGAGCATTGGCCATAATATCATACATAAACATATGTACACAAAGGGTCTCATTTCCTTCCTTCTGTAATCCTTGCAGAACTCTGTGAAGGACAACTGTCTTCTGTTCATGCCAAATGTCCTCAAGGTTTACCTGGAGAACGGACAGACCAAGTCCTTTCGCTTCGACTGTAGCACCTCCATCAAGGTCAGTGTGTGTGTGTGTGTGTGTGTGTGTGTGTGTGTGTGTTTGAGTACGCATGTGTGCGTGCGTGCGTGTGTGCGTGCGTGTTTTCCTACACTCTGTTAGACACACTTCACAGCCTCTCTTAAATTAGAAATGTATTATATCATTGCTGTCAGGCAGAAACTTCTTAACTTTTTGTGTTTTTTTGTAAATGAACAGCCTACTTGATCATACTGCAGCTTCACACCAAAAGCATTAAAAGTAGCAGATCTGCAAGCTCGAGCTTGTAGATCTGCGTTACTTTTCCGAAAATAGTGACAATAGTAAGCTCCCAATGCAAGCTTGAAGATGTGCTATTTTCGCTACTTCTGTGCGGCACTCTTGTTACGACGAACTTGGGCATTCATTTGTGTAGAAACATACAGTAACTGAAATAATTAAATAGTAAATTGAATAATAGTTGAAACGTGGACATACCTGTTTATGCTCAACACAGCGACAATATCTTCTGTGTGTGTGTGTGTGTGTGTGTGTGTGTGTGTGTGTGTGTGTGTGTGTGTGTGTGTGTGTGTGTGTGTGTGTGTGTGTGTGTGTGTGTGTGTGTGTGTGTGTGTGTGTGTGTGTGTGTGTGTGTGTGTGTGTGTGTGTGTGTGTGTGTGTGTGTGTGCGCGCGTGTGAGAGAGAGAGAGAGAGAGTAAACACACTCCACACTTTCTCTGACACTGCATTATTTGTGTACTCTCTGTAATGAGAGAGGCTCTAATAGGGAGAAGATGAATATGCCTCGATGTAAACAAACTCACTAAACTTTGAACGTCGAAGTCGCTCTGACAGATTTATTTTTTATGTTTAAACCATTAAGATCGGGAACGCATCTGTGTCATTTTAAGATTTCTTTGGCTATTCAAAAAATACAAGCTCATAGCGCGGCACCAAGAGCCGTGCTATGAGCTTGTAGATCTGCTATTTTTAGCGGTGCCAACCGCTCTATACGTGGCTTTGACTCGGTGTCTGTGTGTCTGTGTGTCTGTCTGTCTGTGTGTCTGTCTGTCTGTGTGTCCGTATGAGCCCGGGATGAGCACGGCAAAGAAGCAACACATACAAACACACGCACACACACACACACACACACACGGACTTGGAGATTGCCTATGCCATCTCTCCTCTCATTTGCCACACGTGCCACCGGTTATCAAAGAGGGGTCCAGGGACGTCCGCCCGTATGAGCACGGGATGAGCACGGGATTTTAAACAGCTATAACTCCAGTTTGCAGCATGCCACCAAGTCCAAATTTGGTATGTGGACTTACACCACCAATACGGGACCAGCATGCATTGCTCAAGCCCCGCCCCCTCTGTCTTCCCATTGGCTGGCCTTTAAACAGCCATAACTCAAGTTCGCAGCATGCTACGGAGTACAAATTTTGGACATGGACTAAAACCACCAATAGGGACAAACTGTAATTACTTAAGCCCCGCCCCCTCTGTCTGCCCATTGGCTGGGCTTTAAACAGCCATTATTCCAGTTTGCAGCATGCTACCAAGTACAAATTTGGTAAGTGGACTCAGACCACCAATAGGGACGAACTGAAATGAGTTAAGCCCCGCCCCAAAGGCACCGCTTCCTTCACACAGGGTGTGATTTTTTTTTTTTTTCTTTCAGTTTACAGCAGGGGTCTTCAACAGGGGGTCCGGGACCCCTAGGGGGTCCTCAGAGTTACTACAGGGGGTCCGCCAAATCTTTATGTGATATGATTTTTCTTTTTACCATAACCACTCGAAACCTATCATCCCTTTTCTGAGGAGAACTTTAGCAAAAAATAGCAGATCTACAAGCAGGGGTGCACATAACTGGTGCGCAGGTGCGCATGCGCACCCAAAATAAAAAATGCGCACCACATCAGGCGACGCGAGGCGCTTTTGCGCACCGACAGCTGGGACAGGAATCTCCAAGCTTTTATTTTTTAGCAAAACTAAAAAATAAAAGCCTGGAGATCGAGGCTAGGAATTTACTTCCTGAAGCCACACTCACACAATCACTCTAAAGCACCCGTCGGCCCCATGTACAGCCATTCGGTACAGGGGGAGAGATATGACTCGCATCGCCTCGCATTGCCTCGCTGGCTGCGTGCAGCAGCGGCTGTTAGAGGCACTCGTCACCGATGATGAACGCACCGTAATGGTGCAAAATATGCCGTGAACGTCCCAATCTGGCGGATAAAATTAGCGCAGCAGCAGAGGGCACCAACCTTGGGGGCTTTATCTAACAGCGTGAGAAAAAAAAACGGCGAAAATCGGCGGAATTTAGAAGCAGAGCGTCCTTTTTTTCTCCCCCCCCCCCCCCCGTTGACAAAACTGTCCGGTGGGCACCGTGTGGACCCCCCCCCCCCCCCCCCCCCCCCGTTGACAAAACTGTCCGGGCTACCCCCCCCCCCCCCCCCCCCCCGTTGACAAAACGGGACGGGCGCCATGCGCACCAAGTCACATGTCCAGGTGCTCTTCTGCGTACCAGACCGAAAAAGTTATGTGCACCCCTGTCTACAAGCCCACAACGCCTCGCGCTGCGAGGCGTTGTGGGCTTGTAGATCGGCTATTTTTGGCAAAGAGATATAGGTGTAGAGGGAAAAAAGAGCAGACCAAGTAAAAAAAAAAAAGTATAATTTACTTGAGCACCTGCCCCTCAAAATGTCTGTGCACGCCACTGCCACAGACACACTCAACAGGAAAGCAGTGTTGATTTCGTTGACTAAAACTATGAGGAAGAATGTTCGTCGACTACCTTTTTTCACTGACGAAAACTAAATAAAAACTAAGTTATGATGACTGAAACTAAGACTAAATATATTGACAATTTTCGTCAACAAATAAAAACTAGACTAAAATGTCAAGGAGGGACTAGTGGAGAAAAGAACAAGAACTACGTCTGTTTTCCCCGGACCCCACGTTGAGAAACACTGCCCTTACATCATCGTATAAAAGAGTGTGTTACTGAAAAGTAACAGTGTGGTGGACACATATACAAGGTTTTCACCAGTGGTGTAAAGTAACTAAGTACATTTACTTAAGTACTGTACTTAACTCTCTCACTGCCAGACTTATTTCTGGCTGCGTTTGGCCACTGGCAGAGATTTTTTCGATTTTCTTACCTTTTTCAAGTAGTCACAGAATATGTATCTCCAGTATGATCGATTCCCTGATGGTTGCTAATCACTGAGGGTTATACTGTGTGGTTTCACAAATGTCAACGAGGTCATCGCGACCTCGTTGACATTAATTGTCTGCCTTTGAAAATAACGTGTCTGGGCCAAAAATACATAGTAAAAAAAAAAGTACACAGGAGCCGAGATACAGCCTTTTTAAGTAATAAGTTAAACAAGAAGTGAATGGAGCAGCAAATCTTCAGATCATGATATCTTGGGTTCTGAACGTTTTTTTCCAAATATATATATACAGGTATATATATATATATATATATATTTATTTATTTATTTTCAAAAACTCATTATAATTCGTTATTGGCAGCCAGAGAGTTAAGTACAATTTTGAGGTATTTTTTACTGGAGTATTTCCAATTTTCAGTACTTTTACTTCTACTCCACTACATCTAAGAGGCAAATATTGTACTGGCAGAGATGTGCGCTCCACTGAGCATGTGAACCTTTCTAGTGGTTTTTAGTCATGGCTGCCAGTTCCCACCTGATGTCGTGAGGGAGTTGTGACTGCTCCACACCGTACTGAATAACTACTAGCTTGCATAATGTCTTCAGTGTTGGACTTAAATCTAAGATATACAGATCATCAGAGAGATTGAGGTCTACTTGTTTTTTCCGATCTCCAAAGAGTATGATACGATCTCCCACCATGCAACAGCACATATGCAACGTCTGAGAAGGGCTGTTTCCCTTGACTTCAACCTTATTCCAGGTGAAGGTCACTGGGTTGAATTTCCACACATAGTAGCCACCATATATGTACAGCTCTCCATTGTAGGCAAAGGCTGAATGACCCCAGCGTCTTTCTGGGAGAGGCTGTGCAGGAGGTGTGTTCAGCCAGTTGTTGGTCTCTGTGTCAAACACTCTGATTTTGTAGATGACTCCCTGGTCCCTATAGGAACCCCTGCCCCCAAATACAAACATCTTTGTCCCGATGATGGTGGCAGAGTGACAATCTGAAGCAGGTGGTGGAGTTCCTCTGGTGTTAATTAAAGCCCAGACCATTGTGGTGGTGTCCAACTTGTACATCTCGTTCCTGCGTCCTCCATAGTATCCTCCATAGATATACATGACCTTCTCCAAGACACAGGCTGTGTGGTGGCACCTCCCCTCTGGAACAGTTCCAGACATCTCGGGCTTGAACCATCTGTGGGAGTCAACATCAAATCCATAGAGCAGGTTGCAGTAAGGATATCCTCCCCAGATGTAGACGCAATCTGCTATAAGTACAGCTGTGTGGCCCAGGCGCCTGGAGGGAACATCAGGGGGACCTTCTCCTCTTCCATTTGTCCATGGGGGCAACTTCCTCCAGCGCAGGGACACTGTATTAAATATGTGGACCTCCATCTGAACACTGTTGTTCTTCTGATAGTTTCCTTCAAATGAGTACACCTTGTGTCCGACTACCACAGCAGCTGGGCTGGAATTAACATGTCCTTTCAGATGTATCGTCCAGTGAAACATTTCACACACCAACACCACTGTGAATCAGTGCAACTAATTAACAGAAAGGGTGTTGGAAGGCAGGGCAATTTATTCCCATAAGTTGCTGAATGGTGTTGTGTTAGAAAATACAATAAATACATTTAAAAGGACAATTACTTCTGATGTAATCATGATGTTGTGATATCATTGCATGATGACATCATTAAATGGAATAGCTAATGACGTTACTCAACCTGAATGTCTATTTGAGCTAAATCTATGATCAGATTTTTGTCAGTACTATGACATTTCCATATTTGGGCAAAAATGTGATAAAGACGCGGAGGATTTCCCCTTTAACCGGGCACTGCTGATTATCAGGTCTGTAGATCTGCTTTCTGTTTTTTTATCGTGAAAATTTGTGCAAATCTGTGCTTCTGGGGGTCCCTTTGAGAACCACTGATTATAGCAATGAGTAAAAAAAAAAAAGGATTTAGAAGACATTTGTAGAATCCCCCAGAAGCAAATATTTGAGTAACAAATGTTCGCTTAAAAAAAAATATATAAAGATTTGCACACATTTTCAAGAGTAAAAAAAAAAGGCAGATCTACAAGCTTATATCGCGGAACTCGGTTTTGAATAGCCAAAGAAATAAAAAAATGACACACAGATGCGTTCCCGGTGTTAATGGGTTAAAGCCCTGGGTATTCACACCACAACAGTTTACTGTCCCTGTCGGACAGAAATCTATCTCCATATTTACACTTTGTGTTGTTTTTGTCCGTAAACGAATGCCCCTACATCAGTGTGTCTTGAACTGTTTCATGTCAAGGACCCCCACATTAATTCGTATTTTGCTGCGGACCCCCATCTGAAAATATGCCAAGGACCCCCGTACTAGATTTGTGTTATCTAATCATTTTTTCAAGACTTTTTGGATAATAGCCGCTGCACACTTTTGCTGGGGAACCCCATAGAACCCTCCAAAGGACCCCTGGGGGTCCCCGGACCCCACGTTGAGAAACACTGCCCTTACATCATCGCATAGAGTGTGTTACTGAAAAGTAACGGTGTGGTGGACATACAAGGTTTCCACCAGTGGCGTAAAGTAACTAAGTACATTACTCAAGTACTGTACTTAAGTACAATTTTGAGGTATTTTTGGCCGGTGCAACCGCCCCTATATGTGAGGTTTGGACATCGACCCAATTGCACCCCCCCAACCCTGCGCTGTGATTGGCCACCATTGTACCCCCCTAACCCTGCACCGTGATTGGCCACCATGACTCTATTCAGAACTGTGATTGGCTAGAAACACATGACACATGTGCATAGCCCTATAAATAGGACTGGCGTAAAGTAACTAAGTACATTACTCAAGTACTGTATTAAGTACAATTTTGAGGTATTTTTAGCGGCGCTAGCCGCTCTATACTTTTAGGTATAGAGCGGTATAGAGCGGATCCTGCTCTATAGGTATAGAGCGGATCCTGCTCTATACCTGACTTTGTCCGTGTCCGTGAACGTTCTGATTGGTCAGGTCCGTCAACGTTCTGATTGGTCAGGTCCGTCAACGTTCTGATTGGTCAGGTCCGTCAACGTTCTGATTGGTCAGGTGCGTCAACAAAGTGATTGGTCAAGCTTCACATGACACATGGCTATAAACACATTATAAACACATATCGATGACAAAATGTATCAAAGGCGCCGCTACCTTCACACAGGGTGTGATTTTTTTTTTAACCGTGGAAAATGTGTACAGATCTTTCAATATGTATTGTTTTTAACTCCGATCTGTGCTTCTGGGTGTCCCTGGAACAACATATTTTGAGATGGGGGTCTGCGGCCAAAATACATCAAAATACAAATACATATCATTTTGGGTGGTCCTAGACATGGAAATGTTGGAGCACCACTGATTTAGATCTTTCAAAAAATAGCAGATCTACAAGCTCATATATCTGCTATTTTTGAATAGCTAAAGACATTTTTAAAAATGACACTGACAGATGCGTTCCCGGTCTTGACGCGATAATAAAAAAAAACTTGGTATTGGTAGCACATTATTCTTATTTAGAGGAAAGTGGTTATTTGCTGGCTGACGGAGCACTTGCAGTCGGTGATTTCAGCCTGATTTAAACTTTCTCCCACAATGGCTGTCGTGCGCCAAAAATAGCCGATAAGGGGGTGGAATATAAATTAAACTTTATACATTAATGGCTTTTTTTTTTTTTGTACTTCCATTCCCCACCTGGGAGTCAGACTTCTGCTGTTGGCTGCTGAGGCGCTTCAGTGGAGCGCTATGGCGGAGGTTGAAGGCTAATTTATAGTGAGCGGGTCGCTCACGTAACGAAATACGTGATTCAACATGATTCAACCCTTCGTCAGTGAAAACACAGCAATGTGGCATCGCTGCCATGCGACATGATGACCGCGCCATTAAGTCTAAATTAGCATTAACCCATTGAGACCTGAAGCCGATTCTACATGTCTCCTAAATCTCAACAGTTTTCTGAAAAATGTATGTTTCTATATCAGTGGTGCTCAATCTTTTTCATGTCAAGGACCCCCAAAATTATATGTATTTGGCCGGACCTCCACCAAAATATTTAGTCCCAGGGACCCCCCAGAAGCAAAGATTTGAGTTAAAAATGTTCGCTTTAAAAATATGTATATTCAAAGATTTGCACACATTTTCACAATTTTTGAATAGCCCAAAGTGTAAAATAATGCTTTTTAACTCAAATCTAAAAATGACACAGTTCCAGGTCTTAATGGGTTTCTCCTCTGTCTCGTACTTGTCATGTAGACACCAGTGTCTCTTTCTTGTCATGTAGACACCAGTGTCTCTTTCTTGTCATGTAGACACCAGTGTCTCGTTCTTGTCATGTAGACGCCAGTGTCTCGTTCTTGTCATGTAGACACCAGTGTCTCTTTCTTGTCATGTAGACGGACACCAGTGTCTCTTTCTTGTCATGTAGACGCCAGTGTCTCTTTCTTGTCATGTAGACACCAGTGTCTCTTTCTTGTCATGTAGACACCAGTGGCTCTTTCTTGTCGTGTAGACACCAGTGTCTCGTTCTTGTCATGTAGACACCAGTTTCTCTTTCTTGTCATGTAGGCACCAGTGTCTCTTTCTTGTCATGTAGACACCAGTGTCTCTTTCTTGTCATGTAGACACCAGTGTCTTTTGTTGAGGTTCTGAATTCTTAGCTCCCCTGAGTCCCCATCTTTAAACCAATCCAGTAACTTTGATTGGTGCAGGGCTGAGCATGGATCAGATTGTAAATACCATCATTTATTTATTTCACTGCAGATAGTCTACATATTAAATCCTTAACCCTTAAATTCAAATCATTCTTTAAATGGACTAAAACATTGTTTTATTTGATGTCCTGGCATTTGGCCTTTGTGCCCTCAAAAAATGGACAACACCAAAGGCCAAGTGGCCTTGCCCCTAAAATGACAAAATTCCAGGCCTGACGTTTTATTATTACAAAGGCAACATTTCGACCATCTAGAGTCTAGACTCTAGACGTTGCCCTTGTAATAATAAAACGTTGTCTTTGGGGGGAGGGCTATAAGTCAGTGTGCCGATATTTTACCTCTCTTTGATTGCCGCATTTTTATCCAACACCTGTCCTGAATACTTAAGATTGTGCACACAATCTCCTCATTGAACTGTTACTGTTATTGTTAATGCTACTGTCTTGTTAATGCTGTGCATTGGTTAGATATTTATAAAAGCAACAGACTGTCACGGTCACTTAAAAAAAAGCTTATAGATCAGCTGTTCTCGGTGGATGTTCGCCCGAGAATATGGACACTAAGGAGGGTTTAAGTTGTTGACGATTTACGACGAGGTATAAACGTGTGTGTTTGTGTTGTGTTGCGTCGTTGTGCTTCATGCAGGACGTGAACCTCACCCTGCAGGAGAAGCTGTCCATCAAATGCATGGAGTACTTCTCTCTGATGCTGGAGGAGAGGAGAGACGGCTGCCCCAGCAGACTGCTGCTGCTGCATGAGCAGGAGATGCTCACTCAGGTAATATTATTTGTTTGTCTACTTGTTTGTTTTGTCTACGATTCCTTCCATTCTGTATTGATGTGGTACCATAGGAGAGATAACAGGCAAACGTTGATCAAAATAACAATTCTTTAATTAAGTAATGCAGATGTTTATAATAATAATTTAACTCTTGAGAGCGTAAAATGAAACCAAATCGACCTGTAAGGGTCCATTTGGTTTCATTTTGGGACCCATAAGGGTCCATTTGGCGGCCAACTCTCCATCATTTAGCTGGGGACCACCTGGAACCTGCTCAAGGACCACTGATGATCCCCGGACCACTGTTTGAGAACCACTGGTTTACAAGGCACAATTTTACGATATCAGCACGTTTATATTCACATAATGGATTCCATTACAGCTCAGTTCTGTCTTTTCTCTCAAGCTTGACATTTAAAATTTGCCACAACAAAAGACCCTTTTCTAAAACATATCTCAGGTTTTTAATAATCATCTAACTCAAGGAAATCAACACAAATAGAAGCCATTTTTACTAACAAATACCTGTCTTATATCATCATTTTTAGAGAAAAAAAAATTTTAGTTCACAAAACAGACAGTATTTCTCTTCATCTGTAGTGGCATTAACCTGACAGTTTCTAGAGCTAATGATATACAAGACAACTGTCTCTCTTTCTTTCCCTCTCTCTCTTCTCTCTCTCTCTCTCTCTCTCTCTCTCTCTCTCTCTCTCTCTCTCTCTCTCTCTCTCTCTCTCTCTCTCTCTTCTTTTCCTCTCTCTCTCTCTCTCTCTCTGTCTCTCTCTATCTTTCTCTCTCACTCTCTTGCTCTGCATATCTTTCGCTCTTTCTCTCTCTTTCTCTAACTTTTGCCTTACTTATGCCGTCACACACGCGCGCGCGCATACATGCATGCACACATTCCTGATCAGTATTCTCGTTGCATTTGGACTTTGGTGTCATTTATCAGACCAGGCACAGGGACAGAGGCGACAGTTCACATCACAAGCACGCACACACACGCACGCACACGCACGCACACACACACACGCACGCACACACACACACACGCACGCACGCACGCACGCACACACACACGGACCCACACATGCGCACACACGCACACACACACGCACGCACATGCACATACGCACACACACACACGCACAGTCGAGCGCACACACACACCACTACATTGTAATGAAGGTGTGTGAGCTCACAAGAGGACAGATTTAATATTCACCACACACACACACACACACACACACACACACACACACACACACACACACACACACTTGATCTCCGAGGCTCTGTGTGTTAAGCAGACGATGGACAGATAAAGTCTTTCAAAGGGAGATGCTTTGCCAGCATCTTATCTTGAACGACGCCTTACCCTTTATGCCTAAACTTATAAGAGATATTTGACTTATTTGAAAAACATTTTTAAAATAGTTCAACTAGGCGATCTACATTGACATGTTGTGAGCTTGTAGATCGGCTATTTTTAAATGTTTTTCAAAATAGTAAAAAAAACTAAAAAAGGTTTAGGGATAAGGCCCCTTTAAATCCTATATGCTTTATTTACCGGAGTCCCCCAGGGGTCTATACTAGGCCCCTACAGTTTTTTTCCCCTCTACACCTGTGGTTCTCAACCTGTGGGCCGGGGCCCACTCGGATAGAGATTAAAAGTGTTGAACTCTTGGACTCTGTGTGGATGCAAGTACCCATTTTTGGATGCAGCTCTCGCAGACGCATTATTGTGATTTATTGAAAAACAGTTGTCTTTTCTCATCCATCTTCAAATATGTGTCTCTCTCTCTCTCTCTCTCTCTCTCTCTCTCTCTCTCTCTACTCTCTCTCTCCCCTCAGGTGACCCAGCGGGCGGGCTCAGATAAGATGAAGTGTTTCTTTAGGATCAGCTTCGTGCCCAGGGATCCTGTGGAGCTGCTGAGGAGAGACGCGGTGGCGTTTGAGTACCTCTACATACAGGTAGAACTACACCAGCTCAGTGGCCTTGTGGATAGAGTGTCCGCCCTGAGATTGGGAGGCCAGGGTTCAATTAATCTGAGTTACCAGAAGTTTTCGCCAGCTCTGGCGAGGAACTTCTGGGCCAGAGCCCTGGTATTTGTGGGCGGGATGTAACTTACGCTCAGAATCTGAGCGGACACGCCTCTTACCGGTCTGAGAGCTGTGCAACTCGTCTAAAAAGTCCGACGAGAGGCAAACAGCACTACACAACAATGGCGGCCGCAATTTTTCAAGGGGAAATTGCTTCCCGTCGCTCCTATTTACATGCAACACCCACTGCATGTGGATCCCGACCCCTTTTCTTCATTGGCTGTTGATTTGAATCAGAACGCAGTGGCCGCGCCCCTGCTGTCCAAGCTCCGACGCAATGCCTCCCAGACTATGGTTCAATTCACCCGGCCGGGTCACACTAAAGACTTCCCTGTACTCAGTACAGGTTGGGGGTGAGGGTAACCCTGCGTTTTAACAGCGGGCAATACTGGGCGACGTCGCCCAAAAATATAATGAAAGTCTATGAGAGCCGGCGATCGGGCGATGCCGGGCGATGCCGGGCGACATCGTCCAAAAGATGGATTTTCTTTATCTTTTTGGGCGATGTCGCCCGGCATCGCCCAGAGTTGCCCGCTGTTAAAACGTACCGTAAGTCTCTGCAACATACTAGGGTCATGTCCGGGGGATGTACTTGTACATCAAGCCGCCTCACGCTACAGAAACGGTACAGTAGATAGGCTCCTGACCTATGGGCCTCAGGGCTCGGCAAGGCTTACTTAACAAGAGTTGTTCTGATACCGATATACCAGTATTGCAATTTTAACCCATAAGACCTGAAGCCGATTCTACAAAGTCTTCTAAATCGCAACAGTTTTCTAAAAAGAATATGTTTCTATACTAGTGGTTCTCAAACGTTTGCATAATTGTCAAGGACCCTCAAATTGATGTATGTATTTGGCCGCGGACCCCCATCTCAAAATATTTGGTTCCAGGGACCCCCTAGAAGCAAAGATTTGAGTTAAAAATGTTTGCTTTAAAAGAATATATATTCACAGATTTGCACACATTTTCACAATTTTTCATTGTTCAATAGCATATATTGTATATCTGCCGTCACACTTGTATGCTTTACCCACCCTGAAATAATGATCACGGTATCCATTAATCAGTTTCCTGACTTTGCTATCTTGTTCAGAGGGCTAGATGATGAAGTGGAGGATTTCTTAAAAACAGAGATAAGCCAGATTGATACAGTATAATGTTCTGATGAAGGCCAACAAGGCCCCAAACATTAGCATTTATTTGTCTGGCCGAGATAAATTGGTGAAATTTATCTCGAAACTTTTGTCATTTTTTTCTCCGGCTTGCTGTAGAGTTGCAACGATGTGGTGCTGGAACGCTTTGGCCCGGAGCTCAAGTACGACGCTGCCCTCCGATTGGCCGCTCTGCAGATGTACATCCTCACCATGACAACCAGACAGACCCAGAAGGTCTCTCTCAAATACATCCAGTAAGTTTAATGTCTGTTTGTTTGTTTGTTGGTCGCTGTTGGGCAGAAACCTCTTATCTCCATACTCTTATCTTTTGGGGGGGTTTCGCGTAAATCAACGACCTACTTGATCATACTACAGCGCAGTGGTGTAAAGTAACTAAGTACATGTAGTCAAGTAAAATTTTGAGGTATTACTTTCTTCTTCAGTAATTACAGTTATCAATAATACATTTTATTATTACTATTTTCAAAAGATCTTTTATACATTTTGAACTTGTGATTGTGAAATGGGACATTCTGCACAATGGGTACATTTACTTTTGGTACTTTTAAGTATATTTTGATGCCCATACTTTTGTACTTTTACTCAAGTACATTTTTAATACTGAACTTTTACTTGTAACAGAGCATTTCCATATTGCAGTATTGATACTTCTACTTAAGTAATGAATGTGCGTAGGCTACTTCCTCCATCACTGCTACAGCGTCACACAAAAGCATCAAAAGTAGTTGATCTGCAAGCTCGAAACGTGGCACGAAGCGACACGTTTTGAGCTTGTAGATCTGCTACTCTTGCCGCTTTCGAATTTTTATCCTGGAAAGTAACAGTTTTGGACATACAGTGTATGAGGTTTCCACCCGACAGAGACGATATGCGCCACTGATATTGTCTGCAAGGTCAGACAAACACACAGCCACGGGGAAGTCTATTAACAATAAATAGCAGAGATATAGACTGAACTTGTCCATAATCTCGGCTTGAAAGACACAGTCAAGGTAGTTCCCACCAGGATAAATGTTGAATAAGATACGACGAGAAAACTTTTATTGTCTATTAAAATTTGCATAACATTTTAATATGCCTTCGGCGTTCTGGCAAACACTGTGTAAAACAAGACAATAAAAACCACAGCTAAAAAGCCATACATCCATAAAACACAATACAATACACTTTCAATGGCAGGAGATGTCTTTATCCGAGGACATCTTCTCCCGTATGATCGCAAACGCCAAAGTCATTACAGCAGAAATGACGTTGTCTTTGAAAATAAGCTCTCTGGTTTTATTAGTGTTTTATCCTTTTGACAGATATGTAGAGATACCATTACGTTTAACTAGGGTTGTCCGATATTGGCTTTTTTACCGATAACCGATATACCGATATTGTCCAACTCTTAATTACCGATACCGATATCAACCGATACCGATATATGCGGGGATTACTGTGATTAGGGTAAGCTTAAATTTCATATCACACACACCATATACAGTAAAAACTCCTGTAACTTATTTATAAAGCAAAAAAAAAAAACGATACCGATATTTTCCCGATATCGATTTTTATGCTAATATCGGCCGATAATATCGGGAGGCCGATAATATCGGACATCCCTACGTTTAACTTTTTTTTTATATTGATGCTATATTTTTATTAGGCATGTAACGATTTATCATAAATTGATTAAAATTGTTTCAAACTGGTGGCAATTTATATCGATTTAATAAAATATTTATCGCGATGCAAACAGCAGGAGAAAAAAAGAAAATACAGGATCTTTGTAAGAGAATTGATTTTGAAAAATAGTTTTCAGTCATTTGCTACTGTATAAGAGGATAAGAGAAAACACAGTATTGTAGAAATAATATTAAAGAGAAGAAAATACTGGATTTGTGTAAGAGAAATAAAAAATAATATATATCTCTGGAAATTAATTTTGTGTTAAAAAAATCATATCGTGAACCTATTCGTACGGTGAGTTGAGTGAATCATTACATGCCTATGCTATAATATTATTATGTGTTTTCGGCTTTGTCGGGTGTCAATATATGAACACAATTGGCCCATTTTTGAGGGAGGAAAGCCGGGTGGGGAGGGTGACACGTGTCACTGCAGTGACACCTACTGGCTGGGGGCAGCACCTGTCAGCAGGGAGTGTTGGGCGGGAGGAGTAGGACGAAGGACCTACGTCCTCCCGGTGGGGGCTCCTCACTGACAGGTGAGTCAGTAGGATACGACAGCAGTGACAACACACAGAAATGTGTGCGGGGAGGAATGAATTGGCCAAAAGAAGAGAAAAGGAACTACAAGAACAGACACATCTACTGTATAGACACAAGTAGCTTCAAGAAATAATAGATCTAGACTGAGATAGCTGTAGATAACAACCTATCTAGATCTACCTGATACAGGTAGGGACAACGTTTCCATATAATCCGAATAAGGTTGCCAAATCTTCAAAAATGTGTCAAACCCATTTCTCAGAAGATAAGTAATCTTATCAAGAGGAACACAACTGTTCATTTCTGAGAACCATCTCGCAATGAGGAGGGGGGAGTCAGACGTCCATGTTATTGCAATACATTTCCGAGCAACTCCAAGTGCCACCTCTATAAATTCAATTTTGTTTTGAGCTTGTAGATCTAATATTTTTTGTAGATCGGCTATTTTTGGCAAAGAGGTTATAGGTGTAGAGGGAAAAAAGAGCAGACTAAGTAAAAAAAACAACTTTAATCTGAAACACAATTTTGTACAATATAGAGTAGGGGGTCCCTGCTTCATCTCTCTCTCAGCTAGGGGGTCCTTGACCTGAAAACGTTGAAGACCCCTGCCATGTACAGTACAATGCAAAAAGGAGCCTTCTTCTGTACCACGCCTAAAACATACATCTCAGATTTGTATCTATGCAACTTTTGAGGTGTATAATAAAGCCCCCCTCTCTCCTCCCCAACAGGAAGGAGTGGGGTCTGTCGCTGTTCCTCCCTCCCGCCGTGCTGTCCAGCATGAAGGTGAAAAACATCAAGAAGGCTCTGACGCACATCCTCCGAACCAACCAGAACCTCGTGCCTCCCGGGAAGAAAGTACGCAACACATGTTCATTGTGTCTGCTCTTTTTTGCCCTTGCCAAAGAAGGAGCCGTGCACTCGGACGCCACCAGTCATAGATGCGTGTGTCTGTGTATAACGCACGCAAAGACAGACTTTTGACACACGCACACACACACTGTCTTTCTGATGCAATATATAGAAATACTTGCATACCTCAGCCCGTTTCTCTCCCCTTGTCAACCTCTAAGACCCTCTGTCATAACCGGGCCTTGAATACTAATGTGAAGAACAGCGTGAAGCAGCATCACACAGATGCAAAACTAGGTTGGTTCATAAACTTTTTCCAGCGGAGACCCAAAAGATACATTTGTCGTCTCCCTGGAACCCAAACTTATAAAAAACGCCTTATGAATTAATCACTTAAGGGATAGTTCACTCAAAAGAAAAAAAAATCTGTCGATTAGCTACCCCATGGAGACTTGAATTCATGGATATTCTTTAGTTTTTCTCGCATTCCTAAGTCTTTGTGTCTCCTAACGGAACCGCTGCCGGTCATCAAATTATTGGCTTAGGAATGTGACAAAAACAAAAAAATATCCATGAATTCAAGTCTCCATGGGGTGACTAATCGATAGAAAAAAAGTCCTTTTGGGGGTGAACTATCCCTTTAAGCCCAATTTGAAAATAGCCAGTAGCCTATAAACTCACAATGTGTCACGAAACAACACGTTACAAGCTTGTAGATTGGATATTTTACGCTATTATAAATACCATAAAGAATAGGGATTAAGTGGTTAAAAGAAAAGAAAAAAATATTGTACTTGCCTACAGTACAAGAGGACATTTTGAGTGGCCAAGATTTGTCCACCTAATACATTTGTGGAACAAGCGTTTTTTTTTTATAGTGTCCAAAATATATCCAAGTAAATGTAACAATAATTGATGTCCTTCCTTTCTTCCAAACCTCGAATGTGAAACATTTGCATGCATGACAGTGGCAGCTGGTTCATTAGAGAGAGACACACACACATACTACAGCCAAGAAACAAGCAAACAAATTCAGACTGATGCTCATTACGCTCTCCAAATCCTTGAGCCAGCCTGCTGCCTACATCAGATATTCACTCCTAGACTGCATTCCTGTTGTGGTTGTTACCAAGTGAAGGTTTCACACCCTTAACACATTCCCTGCCAGAGTTTATTCATAAGGTACTCACCCACTGCCAGCGTTTTTGAGTTTTATAGCCTTTTGAACCGTTCACAAAAAAATTATATCCATTAAAATCCGCGATCGGATGGTGTTTATAAACAGCAACGACGGACGTACGAGCCCTCATAATGTTTACACTTTTTCTTCTGTCATCCAAGGTTGCAGCCGTTACTACTTGGGTAAAAGAGGCTGCAAACGTCATATCCGTTTGGCTGTGACGTGGCTGTGACGTTTCCCCACCGGCCATCTTAGATTAGCTTAGCATCCGATCGGCTATCAGATCGTTTTTAAACACAAAGAGGATAACCGTTCGTCGATCAAAGAAAAGAAAATACAACCGGAGCTTACCATTCGTTTTTTAAACCGTGTGAAAACCATGATCTTTAGCCAAAACCAGGGAAAAACTGTTTTTTCAGGATAAAAAACGAACCGGAAACGGTTGTCGGAAATGTTCTCATAGGATGGGTCGGAAGCGTCATGAGGAAAAAAAAAAAATCAAGGATGGTACCAAAAATTTTTTTTTTCGTTATTAAACCACATAAAAAGACGATCCCGAGATATCTCGGGATACGCAGGTAACGGGTGGATTTAATGTCCCGAGATATCTCGGGATTGGCAGTATATGTGTTAAAGAAAAAACATTATTTTTTGTACATGCATTTTTGTTTTGCATCGTCATATTGTATGTATATACTGTAGGCCTATGTTATATTATGAATATTATATTATTGCCAATTATGGCCAGGGAGAGATTTTTTGTACACAATTCCATGCTGTATTGATGTGGTACCATTGGAGAGAACACAGGCAAACGTTGATCAAAATAATAATTCTTTAATTAAGTAATGCAGATGTTTAACAATAATTTAACTCTTGAGAGCGTAAAATGAAACCAAATGGACCCTACAGGTCCATTTGGTTTCATTTTACGCTCTCAAGAGTTAAAGATCTATAAGGATCCATTGTGTGCTCAATGGTGGTCCTCATCATTTAGCTGAGGACCACCTGGAACCCCCTCAAGGATCACTGGTGGTCCCCGGACCACAAGGTTGAGAACCACTGCTCTAAAACATTAAACACTCAACACAAACACAACACGTCTGGGAGTCAACACATGTGCTTCTTGTCTCCCTGTGTGCTACAGCTGACTGCTTTGCAGGCCAAGGTGCACTATCTGAGGTACCTGAGCGAACTCAGACTGTACGGAGGAAGGGAGTTCAAATCGATACTACTGGTAAGGGCTGTCCGCTCTCTAACGTTTGTTTACTTTGCACTTAACGCTGAGCAGAAACTTGTTTTGGTTCACACCGGGTCTATAAAACATTGTGTGTCCTCATGTATTCTGGGGTTACATTCATACTTCTTCTTCTATCGATTAGTCACCCCATGGAGACTTGAATTCATGGATAATTGTTGAGTTTTTGTCGCATTCCTAAGCCAATAATGTGATGACCAGCGGACCGGTAGGCAGCGGTTCCGGTAGGAGATACAAAGGAGACTCTTTGTACTCTCCTACCGGAACCGCTGCCGGTCATCAAATTATTGGCTTAGGAATGCGACGAAAACAAAAAAATATCCATGCATTCAAGTGTTCATGGGGTGACTAATCGATAGAAAAAATGTCATTTTGGGGGTGAACTATCCCTTTAAATAGTTTTACATTCATGCAAACTCTGAACTCTGACTGGAGAGGGAGTCTGGGAGATATAGGTGTGTTATTGCTCTGAGTCTAATGATCATTACAACCTGATTTGGAATAACATATTTCGATAGAAGAAGAAAAAAAGCGTATGTATATGGACAATCAAAATGATGTGCTATACTTATGCACTTCATGTCAAAAAGGTTGCCGACCCCTGGTCTAGTGATTGACATTTCATGACTTTTTTATCCAATTGTTGTAAAAAATATAATAATTAAAAAGCCCCTAGCCATTGACCAGAGAGAAAGCAGCCCACTGGCCGGTAATTAGAGTCTTTTAGTCATGTTTAATGACTTTGTCTCTGCCTCCTTGTCTTACACACAAAACTTAATCATTTATTTATGTCCACTTAAGAGATACAATACAAGGACGCAAATATTACAAGGTGCTGTACAAATGTACAGTCAGCAAATCATGGACAAATACCCACACACCCTTCAGGGGTACAAGTAACAGCGTCTTCGCCATATTTGGCGGCTACCGATAGTAGAAGAGATTGCACAGAATTGTGCAAGCCGTTTAGCTGCTTTTTTTGGCATCCCAAGTTGTTGGAAGCCTCTTACAACCAACCTATGTACGTGTCCTAGGCTGCCAAATATAAACACAAGTAGATTGCACCTATAGCCTAGCTTTGTGATGGTATGGAGGAGCGGCTGGTATTTAACACATACACACACACACACCGTCCCTCCCTTCTTGCAGCAAGGAGAGAAGCAGACGGAGGTGACACTGTTGGTGGGGCCGCGCTACGGCATCAGTCACGTGATCAACGCCCGGACCAACCTGGTGGCTCTGCTGGCCGACTTCAGCCACGTCAACCGCATCGAGATCCTCACCGAGGACGACACCAACGTACGGCTGGAGCTGCACGTTCTGGACGTCAGGGTGAGCGGCACACACACACACACACACACACACACACACACACACACACACACACACACACACACACACACACACACAGCCTACCATCAGGAGGTTGAGGAACACAGAGGACATATCGTTGGGCACCAACGATATTTTAACGATTTTTTCAACACTTTCTCACTCACAAGACGGCAAACGGGTGACTTCTTGGGATGGATTTGACCAAACGTCAAATGTTTGACTGGAAGGGGGTACTCTCGACGGCACATGTTGACTAGGGGGAATATGAGTTACAATTTTGACACAACTCTTAACTAGTTGCTTTATAGATTTAGATTATTATTACAAAAACAAGGCTTAATATACGTTTGTACTTCAACTCAAGTAAAATTGTACACAGGACATTGTCTTGTAACAGAGTATTTCTGCATTATGCAACTATTTCTTAAAAGGATCCGAGCCTTATATGCCCGTTATAATTGCCCTCTATAACTAAATTAAAACATTTAAAACACCTTAAATAATTTCTTTATTTTAGAAATAATTCATCTTTTACTAAAGGGGGCAAGTTGATGATGTCATTTGTCCTTGTGTGGTCCAGCACTTTCTAAGGTTAATATGAGCATCAAAACAATATTTTAAATATGTATTTATTAGCACATGCATTCCACATGTGCTAATAAACACCTGACATCATTAACATGAGACGGGCATTGCGTAAAATACTTGAGTATTTCTAAAATAACTAAAACATTTACTGTGTTTTTCATTTAGAATTTTTGTTACAGAGGGCAATTATAATGCATCAAGGCATATACGGCTTATTAGCCATGGATCCTTTTAAGTAAACGTTTTTTAAGCTTTTAAGTACTTCATCCACCACTGCCGATTTGATAACTGATTTGATATTGAAAATTTGATTTAATTTGAAGCATTTAACCCCATGGTATAATGGCTCACTGTTGCCTCACAGCAAGGCAACAGTGAGGGGCCTTTCTCTGTGGAGTTGACATGCTCTCTGGTCCTTTGCTCAGATTTCATGCATGTTAGTGTTACACATGTTGAAATTATGCAGGTGTCACATGTTTGAATGAATGGTTCTTCATGAATAATAAAATGTTAGATGTAATTCTCATGTCTTTGTGTTTCTGGGACTACTTGCTTCTAGTCCATGCTCTTAGGTATATTCATCTCAACAAATCTGTATTGTTGTCTACAACTATGTCTAAAAGCACCAAATGTGGTGCTTTTAGACAGACTTGAACAAACATACCCTCATATCTCCATAAGAGCCTGGATTATTCAGAGACAAGGTGGCAATGCTTACACCGCACACATCACATATATGGGCGTCTACTGCCATCTACTGGCTAAAATTAGGAAAACAGGCAAGCTTGTAGCAAAATACTGTATATACAGTATTAGGGGGATGTCAACAGTAATAATATCACAAACTATTCGGAACATAAGACAAAAAGAAATTACTTAACAAGTGATCAGGAAGTAACTTAAGTTATATTAAAGTCGAATTTAAGTTAACATTTCCGGGCAGGAGAATAGTAGTTTAATGATTCTTTCTGTTTGTTTGTTTGTTTGTTTGTGTGTTTGTTTGTTTCTTTCTTTCCATCATTCCTGCATTTCGTTGTCTTTTAATCACATTCTTCTGTATCTCTCCCCTTATTTCTTTACCTTAAATGTTTCCCTCTGTTATTCTTCTGTAGCCCATAACACTGATCATGGAGTCCAGTGATGCCATGAACCTGGCCTGTCTCACCGCGGGCTACTATCGCCTCCTAGTGGACTCACGCAGGTCTATCTTCAGCATGGCGAGCTGCAACAGTATCAGCGGGGATGATGCCAGTGAGTTACCACGTACAATACAATGTGTGCGGATGTGTGTGTGCGTGTTGTGTGTGTGTGCGCGCGCGCGCGTGTGTGTGTGTGTGTGTGTGTGTGTGTGTGTGTGTGTGTGTGTGTGTGTGTGTGTGTGTGTGTGTGTGTGTGTGTGTGTGTGGCAGTATGTACAGTATGCAGAACAATATTTATGGAAAAGACCCTGATGTATATCATCACTGATATATTTTAAGCAATGCACAATTGTGATTTACAGTTTTAAGTTTAGTTTTGCACTGCGCAATCGATAACTAATAGTGATTTATCACCTCTGTCGGCTGGAAACCTCACATGTCTAAAATTCAAAAGCATCAAAAGTAGCAGATCTGCAAGCTTCGCGCCACGTTTCGAGCTTGTAGATCTGCTACTTTTGATGCTTTTGTGTGATGCTGTGGTAGGGCATTATTTTACGAAAAAACGCAAAAAGTTAGAATATGGAGATAAGAGGTTTCTGTCCCACAGCAACGTTATGTATTTTAGTTTACACTCTAACCACTTTTTGTTCCTGCTCCATTCAGTTCAGTGGCCATATGGCTCGTCTCCGGGGGTTTGCGAGGAGACGTCTCCCAGCCAGGGGGACCCCTACACCAGGGACTGTTCTTCTGACAACGGGCAGCGGGAAAACAGCATCTCCCCGTACCACCACCACCCCGAATCCCAGGACCCCGACAGAGAACCGCTAGGCAGCAGGAGAAGCCCCCTGCCCCCTCCGGTCCCCCCCGCCACCAGACACAAACCGCAGGACTCGCCCCGGAGCGCCAAAGTGTCGTTTATTTTCATAGGGGGGGACCCGCCGCCCCTGAACTCCGCCGAGGGAAACCCCAGGAACCTGGCTTACGAGCGGCTGCTGGAGAGCCCGGACGCCGCGGCCGATCAGGAACGGAGGAGGCCGCCGGCCTACTTCCACGGCAGCAACAACAACGCCGCCGGCGACTTCCGGCCGCGGGACGCCGACGGGGCGCCGTTTCCGTACGGCGGCCGGCCACACGTCTACAGCAACATAGGAGGGGTGGAGGGCGGCGAGGAGCCACTGCTCAGGTATAGGGGTTGTTGTCACAATCGTGACGTTTTACTCGACGATTAATTGTCATATAAATAAAATCGACATTTCTGCTTGGCTTTTTAGGCTTTGAAAACTAAAATTGCAACAATTGTGACAAATAACTTCAATAAGTCAAGGACCCCCAAATGTATACGTATTTGGACTGCATTTGGACCCCCATCTGAAAAGGTTTTGTGCCAGGAACCCCCAGAGGAGAAGATTTATGTTGAAAAAATGCAAGATTTTCCAAATGTTTCCAAACATGTTTCCAAACATTTTTCAGATATTTTTTCAGAAATGTTCAAAAATAGCACATGTACATAGATGGATAAAGTGGTTACAATGATTGTGATGCTGTATTAACTCCATTTGCTGGGGACCCCCTGGAACCCCCCCAAGTTCCCCGGACCCCACTTTGAGAACCAACAAATGAAAAAGCGAACGAAAACAAAAATAATTGCGATTATCTCAAATAATTGCGATTATCTCAAATAATTGCGATTATCTCAAATAATTGCGATTATCTCAAATAATTGTGATAAGGCGATTATGTTAGACTACTAATCGGTCATATATGTATCCACAGGGACCTGTGTTACGCCGACATGACGGACGACGCGGAGGACGACGAAGACGCCTCGTGCGAGGAGGACTCCACCGGCGGGGCGGGGACGCCGGTGGAGGGGGTCGAGACGACGATGATGATGATGAGGGGACGAGGAGAGGGGAACGGGAACAACGCCGTGGCGGCGCTCTCCGGGTCCACGGACGACATCATCGACCTGACGTCGCTGCCTCCGCCCGAGGGCGACGGCGCCGGCGGCGTCGTGGACGAGGAGGTTGAGGACGCCCTGCTGCAGAGCCTCAACCTGGCCATCGCCGCCCCGCCCCAAGGCTTCAGGTATAATAAGGATATGTGTAGCGTGACTAGCGTCGCTGTATTCATAAGCAAATATCAATGGGATTGGTATTCAAAACATTAACCTATTAAAGGGGAAATCCACCCATTTTCAATATTTAACTATGTCATTAATATAGCATAAAGGAGTTGTGTGGAAATAAGAAAAAAGTTCCCCCCTTTTCTTTTTGCCTTGAACTGGAGGATTGATTGTGAGTTTAACATTGCAAATTACAACGTGATGACTCATCATGTTGTAATTTGCAATGTTAAACCCACAATCAATCCTCCAGTTCAAGGCAACACAGAAAGGGGGGAACTTTTTTCTTATTTCCACACAACTCCTTTATGCTATATTAATGACATAGTTAAATATTGAAAATGGGTGGATTTCCCCTTTAAGACCTGAGGCGATTCTTAAAAATGTTTTCTAAATCCAAATTTTTTTTTCAATATTTTTCAAAAATAGCAGATCTACAAGCTCATAGCGCGGCACTCGGTGCCGCGCTATGAGCATGTATATCTTGTATTTTTGAATAGCCAAAGAAATCTAAAGTGACACAGATGCGTTCCATGTCTTAATGGGTTAAAGGGATAGTTCACCCAAAAAAGTTTTTTTTGTCTATCGATTAGTCACCCCATGAAGACTTGAATTCATGGATATCTTTTTGTTTTTGTTGCATTCCTAAGGCAATAATTTGATGACCAGTGGACCGGTATAGGCAGCGGTTCCGGTAGGAGACACAAAGGAGACTCTTTGTGTCGGAACCGCTGCCGGTCATCAAATTATTGGCTTAGGGATGAGACAAAAACTAGAAAATATCCATGAATTAAAGTCTCCATGGGGTGACTAATCGATAGAAAACAAGTAATTTGGGTGTGAACTATACCCCTTTAAGACATACATATGACACACAGGACCACAATCGAAGTACCCCGGACTTCTTTTATCCTTTTAGCTTTAATGTCTTACTGTACCACGTGTTGTTTACATTTCTGACTATTAATCCCCCAAAATATATATATATATTTTGTTAAAGCCTCATTGTTATTTTTATTTCAGTTTTATTTCTAATTCTAGTGTTAATTAACTATAATAACTTCACAGGGACAGCTCGGATGAGGACTCGCAGCCCGACGTGAGGCCGCTCGGCGCCCCGGACGACGCGGATGACGACATCCCCGTGTCGCTGATCGACGCCGTGCCGACGGGCGAGGAGGACGGAGACGGAGATGAGGAGGAGGAGGGGAGCGGGGGAGGAGCAGGAGGAGGAGGAGGAGGAGGGGGAGGAGGAGGGGGAGGAGCAGGAGGAGTAAGAGCAGAGAGGAGGCTGGACAACGCGGTGGCCCACACGCTTCACGCCCTGGAGGCTCTGTCCGTCTCTGAACAGAGACCCCCGGCCCCGCGACCGCATCCACAACCGCACGCTAGTAACGCAGGTCTGTCCCCACGCTGATGTTATATATACTGTATATATATTTATAATTTTCTTAAGCAAACATTTTTAACTCAAATCTTTGCTCTGCGGCCAATACATATCATTTTGGGGGTCTTTGACATGACAAAAGTTTGAGAACCACTGATATTATAGCAGCATAAGTTTTTTTTTTTAACTGTTAGGATTTAGAAGATATTTGTAGAATCCCCAGAAGCGCTTCAAAAACATATATAGCTAAAGAAATCTAAAATGAAATCTAACACAGATGATTTCCCGGTTTTAATGGTTAAGGTCCTGTGTATTCAATTCATCGAGACATTTAAAGACAAACAATTATATACAATAATATGCAAAAAAAAAATCATACTGTATATACGAGTAGTAATAAGGAAGAAAGATAGGGGGGGGGCATATTCGGTGATATGCTTAGACTTTTTACTTTTTACAGGGGCCAGTTACAATTTGCAGCGGTTTTGAAGGAGGGTAAGGAGTCACACTTTTATTATGCCTGTTGGTAGGGCATTCCACATGCTGGAGGCATAGCAGTATTTGACGAATTTGACGCCCATTTTTGTGCCGAAACTGGGTTCAGTGAGATCAGTGGGGCTCCTTCTGGTGTTGTGCCTGTGTGTGTCGTTTATGCTATTTAAGTAGTCTGACAGGTACATGGGTCCTGTGTCACGTGTTGTCGAGCAACCAAGTCTGAATGAATGAATGAATAGCATAGCAACAACAATGTTTGAAAATAAGTAGGATGAAGTGTAAACGTATAAAGTCCTACCTTTTGCCAATGCAAACTCTATTAACTGATTGTTATCACAATTGTGTATACATAACCCAAACATTTCCACTGCATGTTCTAAGAAAACATACAAATGAACAGTAGTAATAACTGAAATTTAAAAAAATACTGCATCTGACCGTCATACATGTATTCATGTATTCACATGCATAAATAAGTACAAGCACTTGTATTCTCTTTTTACATAGATTCTTGTCCCCTACTCGCCTTTCCAACACGCATGCACGCAAGCACACACAGAGGTTTGTATTGGCCGGGCCGCTAGCCGCACACGGGGCCCAGCGAGGGTGCGCTTATATTGGGGTACCAAAATTTTCGGAGTAAAATTTCCTTAAAGGACAACTTTGTTTTTTTACAACCAATGTTTATGTTTTAGATTGTAATTAAAGTAAATAAAAGATGAGTGTTAAAATTTTCAAATTTGCTGCTTTCTATAGTTTTAACAATTTTCACAATCTTTTTTACAGTGTTTTCACAGTGGGCGGGGGCATTCTGTCCGGTGGCTAAATATGTATTTTTTTAACACATTAACCCGGCGTTTTCTTTATTATTATTTACAGTAGCTCTTCTAGCCCCCAATAACTCACATCTGGCCATCTCAGACAGCCGGACCTTTTTTATTGTGTAAAAAAGGCCTATTTAGCCACCGGACAGAATGCCCCCGCCCACTGTAAAAAATATCGCAAAAAATGCTAAAACTATAGAAAGCAGTAAATGAAAAAAAAATTACACTCATCATTTATTTACTTTAATTACAAGCTAAAATATAAACCTTGGTTGTAAAAAAACAAAGTTGTCCTTTAAGTAAAAAAATTTTTTTTTTTATTTTTTTTTATTTATTTATTAATTTTGATTTCAGGGGGTCCGCGGATGTTTAACGTAGCCGTTTGAGTGACGACAGCTGCGTTGTGTAACATTAACGTTAGCCGCATGCTAACGCTACCCGTGGCTTAGCTACACACTGGGTGCATTTCGCCTTTCCGACATGTCGCCTTTCCGACATGTCGCCTTTCCGACGTTAACGTTACGAACCCTATACCTAACCCTAACCCTAACCGCACGCGGAAGCCACTAGTCGGAGTGGCGAGATGTCGGAATGGAAGGAACCCCCCCTACACACTGACGGCCCATTATAGGCAGCTGTTGGCTTAAACCCAACTAACGGCAACACAGTATTGGACATAAGCATTCACATACATGCTTTAGACAGTATTAGCAACAACCGGTAGTTTGTTTACATGGCGCGGGACGTCGCGGGTGGCAGCGCGCCGACATCCGTCGGGCGGCCCGGCGATGTTGGGGTAAAGGCCCCACTCCCAGGCGAGGCTTATGCTTGCGCTAGGCCGCGACTTCCGCGGGGCCGCTGCCTCGTCTCCTTCGTGTCTTGTGACATTTGTAATGGACAGAAATGTAAGTTGGGCTTGTTTGTGTGAGAATATTCCCACATTGGTTCGAAATGTGTGCTTATTTCAGCATTTAGGAGGTAACTGTGCGTGAGCTGTGTGAAGCGAGCGAGCTGCTGATGTCAATGGCGGCCGCGTCGTGTTGGTTCGTGTCGGCCCGTAGCCGTTCGGTGATGGGCGGGGTTAGGCGGGGTTGCCATGTCCGGGAGTTGTAAGCGCGAAGTGGTGTGTAATCGGTTAGGGAAAGTGCGCCCACGCATGCGCAGTGCGCAGCTCTGGAAGCTGGTTGCTTGTTGCTCGCGCGCAATCTGGCAACACTGATGGAACTTACAGACATACAACCGTTCTCGCGCATGACTGTAGATCCCAATTGTAAGGTAGATACTTTGAGGGACATCAACGTTTAACACTAAATGATTTGAACACCCAAATCAATGAATACAACGCTGATATCTTTTGTTCTCTTTCTCGTTTCCCAAGGTGTTTTGATATCTCGAGGCTTCAGCCCCGGGTCCTCCTCGGATTCGGGCAACGAGACCAACTCCTCGGAGATGACGGAGATCTCGGAGCTGGCCGCCGCTCACAAGCTCAGCGAGAGCCACCTGCGCCTCCTGGTGGCCACGAGGGACGGCTACCAACCGCTGCTGGAGGAGAAAACGGAATTCCCCACGTCGCCCCCCGGCCCAGCAGGGGGCGCCGTGCAGAGGGGGCCACGGAGTCCTTCTTCGCGTCTCCTCCACCCTCCGGCGGTGCCCCCGAGAACCACTCCCCTGCTGGAGGCCGCCGTGCGGCCGGAGTCGTCGGAGAGCCAGGAGGCGGCGAGGCCCCAGGCCTCCACGTCTGTCACCGTGCAGCAGCAGCTGCGCCCCAAATCGACCACGCCGGGAGGAAAACATCATAAGAAATCGTGCGACTCCAACGGGAAGTATAACACCTTCAGCACGAGGGAAGGTCATCGAGGCGGGAGCAACGGCCGCCTCGACGTGGAGCAGCGCACGTCGTTCGCGGAAAGAAGCGGGAGTCAACGGGGGTGTGTGCTGCCGGAGAACTCTATCGCCGAGGGTCTCGGGTTCAACAGCCTCCCCAGGGGCCGCATCCATATACCTCGCGCGTCATCCTGCACCTCTGACCACATTTTAGAAGTTGGCGAGCCGGGGGACGTCACAGAGGATGACGGGGTGGCGCCGGTGGCGGGGGAGCCGGACGAACGCCCGGTGGCGTCCCCTCTCTCCCCGGCTAAGAAAGCCCGAGCGGAGGGGTCGTCGGAAGCGCAAAGCGACCACCCGCCCGTGTCGAGACAGCAGAGCGTGTCGCGGCTGTGCGAGTACCACCTCGCCAAGAGGATTTCGAACTTGCAAGGGGAAGCCCACGGTTCGCTGCAGAGCTCCCTGTGCTCGTCGATAGGCAGCAGCATGAACGGCAGCAGCGCCTGCTGCACGCCGGCCGACTCGCCACTCTGCTCCGCCACGCTGGACTCTAGGCTCCGCCGCGTTCAGCCGCGGCACCCGTTGTCCGGCTCCTCCTCCTCGCTACTGCGAGTTCACACCTACGACAACAGCAAGCACGAGGGCACAGGCCAAAACGCTCAGGGTAACGCTCAGGGTCACCCACACGCTGACCCGGCGCTCCTACGGAAGATGCTGCCCAACATTCACGCCCCGGCGGCGGGGGCCGAGACTAGCCGGCCCTCAGCCCCGACACATACGTCGTCGATGCATCGAGAAGCTCCCGGTGCCGCCGGCAGAAAGCAGCACGGTGACCCGCACGCTAAGCAACAGGCCTGCGGTTTGAGGGAGCTGAACCAGAAGGACGGCGAGGCGTACAGGCAGCTCCTCAACTACCTGACGGTCAGCAAGATGCATCAAGGGAAAGGCAGGGGCGGGTCGGTGAAAAAGGACAGTAAATGCTACATCACCAGCAACCCCCAGCTGGCGGAGATGGTGAAGAACAGGGGGAACACCATCGCTCGGTGCACCTGCACGCCTTCCTCCACGCCGCCGTCCCGTTTCCTCGGTCCCGGTCCGATCGGCGCCAACACGGCCGCCCCGCAGGCGGCAAACAGAGGCCAACATCCGTACCACTCGGCCACTCTCCCCGCCAAGCTCAAGAGGAGTCACGATTCTCACGTTCCGAGACCCGCCGAGACCCCGGAGGTGAGGACGGCTGGCATCGAGCGGAGGAGCTCCTTCTCCGGTCCGGAGATCGATCTTGAACGCGGCGCTGCGGTCCCTGAGCGTTTCCTGTCGCTGCGTAAGAGGGAGGGCTGCGGCAACCAGGAAGTGAGTTTCGCTTCTGGCAGGAACTGCGGGGACGGCGGCCCCGCCGAACACCCGCCACCGAGATCCAGAAGCCAGCCGAGCGGCAGTTCAGAGGACTGGATGAAGTCGAACCCGAGGACAAAGCATGCGGCCCACCAGCATCACCCACTTCCTAACGATTCTCTGTGCTTCGCCGCCGCCCCCAATTTGACTGTCCCGCGGACGGAGCAGTGCCCCGTTTCGCTAGGATGTGGAGCTCAACCCTCAGCTTTTACCCGACAGGCGTCTACCGGGTCTGTATCTTGCATTACGTCACCCACCCGACACCTCCAAGCACCCGCTCCGCCACCACCTCCCTCGCTGCCCCCTTGTACCTTGGCCGTACCGATGCAAGCCAACGTCGGCTCTGGCAAAACGGGCACCTTGCCCAAGCAGGATTCCATCCAGTACCACTGGAAGAACCAGAACCACGTCCTTCAGACGCTCACTCCGGCCCTGCAGCAGACGGGCCCCCACAACAGCAGCCTCCAGCGGGGCCGAGAGCTCAGGCGCAGCTGCAGCAACATGATGGCGGGTTCCGTTAGCGCCGAGGCGCTGTTTGAGAAACCCTGCCGGAGCCGGAGCCAGCAGCCCTTGCTGGCGTCCCCGCACCAACACGGAGAAACCAAAGTCCAGCGGAGGACGGCGAGGAAGAGGCTCTCCAAGAGCTACTCCCAGGGCTCCGTCTCTTCTCAAACGTGCTGGTCCACCGGCAGAAGGGCGTCCGTGGCGTTCCCTTTGCAGAAAGACGGCAAGCACATGAAGGGCTCACAGAAACTGGACACCAGTCCTTGGCGCTGCAACGGCCCATTTAGCCGCTGCTTCTTCAAGAGGAAGAGCGAGGCGGAGGAGGATGAAATTGAATGGGAGAGGTCCAGGGGCAACTGTGGTGGCGGGAACAACATCAATATCCAAGGCGGCGGCGGGTTGACGCCAGTGGCTCCGTTCTGTGGCGGCGTGCCGGGGGGCGCGAGCGGCGACCCGCTCTGCGGCGACGTCCTGAACAGCATGAGCTTCGCCGACCGGCTGGCGCGCATCAACGCGCTCAAGGACCGCATGTACGTGTTCCCCGCCGGCTTCGCGGACGTCCGGCGGGACGCGAGCGAGCTCATCGCGCTGGTGCGGTCGAGCGTGGGCCGAGGGCCGGGGGATCGCGGCGGGTTGATGCCCCAGATGCCTCCCATCCAGGACCTGTCCCACTACAAGCAGCTCCTCTCCATCGAGTCGAAGGAGCTGGGCCGGGCCTGCCGGCGGACGGCGCAGGCCCACGGCAGTCCCGAGGAGATGCTGCTCGCCGTGACCTGCAGCTTCCAGGTGCTGTGCTGTCTCTGTGAGGCGTGCATGTGTCTGGTCCGGGGCCTCGGGGCCTCGGCCACGCACCAACAGAGGGAGGTGGTGGCCAAGGTGGACGAGGTCGTCATGAACTACATCTGTCTGCTCAAGGCGGCGGAGACGGCGACCGTGGGGGCGCCGGGCGAGCACAGCGTGAAAGCCCTCGTCCGCCACTCGAGCACGATGTCGGCCATCGCAAACGCTCTCACCCGCTCCCTTAAAACGCTGCTCAGCAAGTAAAAAAGCTACTTCCTATAACCGCTTAAACCCTATGTGGTTGACTGGAGTCCCTCATGGCTCTATACTAGTGTCTTTTCTGTTATTGTGGCGAAAGCTATCGCTGAAAATGGCCGATCGATAAGCTTGTCGATCTGCTATTTTCTGCGAAAGCCTCTCCCTCAATACGGATGCTGAGGTTTAAGTGGTTAAGCCTTGATTTATGCTTGGTTGCGTATTAGTGTCGCGGCATCTGAAAATAGCCGATCTACAAGCTCAGAACGCGTAGTAGCGCAGCACTTTGTGAGCTTGTAGATCGTCTATTTTCGGTGCACGACATCGGCGCGAAATGAAGTATAATTCAGGCATTATGCTTCCTGGTGTAGCTTATATGCAGGCAAAAATACTAAATAAAATCTTCTTTGATTACATGTGTATTTTACAGTAGATTCTGGCTTATAAGCGTCAGGTTTGTCTTATCCAAGGTCTGGAGTCTTTCCATAGCAAAGTAGACAACATGTCAGACTTGCTGTGGTCGAACTCTTCAAACATGCAAATCATTAACAAGTCAGATATTTATGTGTAAATAGTTGAAAGGCAATCTCTGATGATGATGATGTAATTTGCAAAGCCATACTGTCAACAGACCTTTGTAATATATACCTAGATAGATGCCCTTTTCCCATGTGCATAACATAGCTTATTTAAACATGTGTAAAATGTACATAACTTTATGAATATATTATTTGCTGTAGATAGAGAAAGAGAGTATTGTATGTACTTAATTTATTATAGGATATATATAATTGAACAGGGTCGGACTGGAGTTAAGTTCTGTTTCAGTGATGAAAAAAAAAAGAAAATCAAAAAATGTGTTCCCTTATCAATCCAAGTCTTTTTTATTTATTTTTATTATAGGCTAGCGTATCTCAGTTTACTGTTAGGAATGATTGGATTTGAAGCGACCTCAATCCTATTGTATTACAATGCAGTTTGTGGTTGAAAGGATCTGTTCAATAACACAGGGACACAAATATTGCACTGGAACTAGTAGCGCTTAATATTGTCACTGTAATGTGTACAATTATTTTTGAAATATTTTCCAAAAGATAAACACAACATAACACACTGATGGCAAAAAGGACTGTTTTTTTTGTGTGGAAATATTTGTATTCTTTAAAGTCCATCAGTGTTTGAGCACTGTGTTATGATTATATCAAATACATTGTATTTTCTGTTACAATTTTTGGCAATAATTTGTGTGCTTGAATGATTAATTATTGTACACCATTTGTCTGATTAAACATGGTGCAGAGTAATACAGCATTCAAGCAAAGGAGATTTTTTTTTCTCCCCTGATTTATCAGGATGCATTTAACTCAACAATCAACTCCCTTGTTTTTCTTCCACAACTCCTCCAGCCTATTAAAACAGTTTACATATAAATGTGTGTCTCTTTCATGTCTTCTTTGCTCTCCAAGTTTCTTTGTGTCACAGATGCTGATTGTAAGATATTGTAACATGATATGTGCTATTAGGACAAACCAACATAGATCTTTTATTGTCCATTTTATAAACAAACTTCGATCCTATCCTTATCCTTATGTGTATGCATGACCATGTTGTATAGGCCTACTCTCTGAGTGCGTGTTTGTGTGCTGTGTGTCACACAGCAATGATTTGCATATCCTCGCATACTGCCCTGTGGAAAGTCTGATGACTTCTCCATTTACGCTTAGTGCAGTGTTTCCTGGGGACACCCTGGGGTCCTTGAGGGGGTTTCCAAAACTCTGTTCAACAACATTAATCTTATTTTATACCTCAGCTGAGCTATTCAAAAAATAGTCGATCTATAAGCTCATAAGCTTATAGATCTGCTAGCTTATAGATCTGCTAATTTTGAAAGATTTGGGGGGGAAAAAGTGAAATTTTGAATATTTTGAAAATGTTTAACACAGATCATCTCTCACATGGGGGTCCCTGGCACAACATCTTCTCAAATAGGGGTCCACGGCCAAACATTGTCATGTTTGAGAACCTACACCACTGGGTGGCTGGTCTAGAGCCCGCCTACTGTATCCGGTCACTTGCCCATACACACCGGTGTCCGCTCAAGCCCGGATCTGCAACTTTGGCAGATCCGGTCTCAGATCTGCATATCGGGCGCCTTGCACGACGCGTCAGCCTACGTTCCAACCAATCACACGGCCGGCAGCGCTCTAAGCCACGCCCGCGCGGCAACCAGCGCGTCGCGCGCTGCATTCATTGTATGTTAAACACAGTTTGGTAGTGGGAGAGAGAGAGGGGGAAACACAACAAGTTAACATGCTGCTCCTTCTCTTTCATTATTAGCGTTATTTATATTTATAAACACGGGAACCTTATTTATATGTCACTTTCCGTTAGTTTAGGGTCGATCCACTTCATTTTTGTGTTGTTTATAAATGTATTAGAGCGTGATCAGTGCAACTCAACACAACAACAGCAAGCAGAGCAGAGCCAGTGAACTTTACTGTAGCTAAAAGCTAATTAGCATCCAGGCAGACTTTTTTTTTTGTGGCTTTTATCCAGGGAGACTTTTAATTGTTTGCAGCCCTGGGTTTGGGACAAATTGTGGGGTTGAGGAGGTGAGGTTTGATCTAGCAGTAGTAGCTTCCACGTTGATCATTTAAGCAGATCATTATTCTGCGCCTTTTTTGGCTGAGGGTTTACAGATCAGATGGCAACTACTGTGTGCCAACCTAGACGTGCCCTGGTGGAGATCCCTCATCCACAGCCCAAAATTGCTGGTAAGTTGGTGAAAATGTGGACCAGTGGTGGTATACGTGTACTCACATGTTTTACTCAAGTGAAAGTATCAATACTGCAATGTAGAAATACTCTGTTACAAGTAGAAGTCCGGAATTCCAAATGTACTTGAGTAAAAGTACAAAAGTATTGCTATCAAAATGTACTTAAAGTGCCAAGAAAATGGAAATTACTCATTATGCAGAATGTCCAATTTCACAAGTTTTCAAATGTATTCAAATCTTTTGAAAATAGCAGATCTACAAGCTCACAATGGGTGGCAAGGCGACGCATTGTGAGCTTGTAGATCGGCTATTTTCATATGGCCAAAATGTATATAGGGCTGAAGTGGTTAATGTATGTTTTGTATAATCAAAATATACCTATAAAAGTAACTAAAGTTTTCAAATAGTTGTAGTGGAGTAAACGTGCAAAGGTGAACTTTTGTGGTTAAAATAAAAAAGAAATTGGATCTGCTAACCTTTTGTGGTCGTTAAAATATTAAATTAAAAATAGTAATAATACTGAAAATAGTAGAGATTGTAGGTCTGCTATTTTTCTATAAATCATATAATTAGGTCTACTATTATATATATTATGTGGTATTGGGTGTTGCTTGCCTAAAATATCTGATAAGTTAGTTAGTTAGATCTGTTCTTAATAATATTATAACATGCTTCCCTCTCCATTATTAGTGATCTCAGTTCATAGATGTTATTGTTTTGTGTATGGGGGATTATTGTCAAAAATGAAACATGTTTCAGAACAGTAATGTTAAACTCAACCATCCAGGCTAACTGTTTTCTTAATGTTCTGTTTTAATAAGGATCTCCATGAGCTTATACTGGAGCTTATCTATCTGGACTTACTGTAAATGACTGAGTTATACGTCTTAAAATAGTCATAATTCTATGAAATATATATATATATATACACACACACACACACACACACACACACACACACACATACCATATACATACACATCTATATATATATACATACACATATATACTGTATATTGTGTGTCAAAAACTGCCACTTTTCAGAATTCAAAAGTATCAGATCTACAAGCTCGCTACTTTTGATGCTTTTGTGTGATGCTGTCTTATGATCAACTAGGGCGTTAATTTACGAAAAATACAAAACGTTAGGATATGGAGAGATTCTGCCCGACCGACAGCAACGATATATATGAAAACCGTATAACTTTGACCAAGCTTGACAAAGACTGGAAAATACCCAGACCTTTTAATCGGGTTTTAATGTGGTGGTTTTCTTTTGTTTTTTGTCCCTAGCCCGGATGAGAAGGTCCTACTTGGAGATCCTCAGTGCTCGCCTGGCCCCGTCGCCTCTGTCCCAGAGAGGCAGAAGTGCAGTTATAACGTCGAGGCGTGGACAGTCGCGTAAGTGTGAAAAAAACAACGCCTTTAAATTCCGCTGACACAGCCTTCAATAAAAGAAAACAAACAGTGTCGTTAAATACATTTATGGACTATATCGAACATAGTCTAGCGTGGTGGTTCTCAAATTGATATATATTTGGCCGCGGACCCCCATCTGAAAATATCCTGTGCCAGGGACCCCCGGAAGAGAAGATTTATGTTTAAAAAAATGTCTAGATTATTGAAAAGTTTCCAAACATTTTCGATATTCTTTTGAACAATTTCAAAAATCGCGGATGTACAAGCTCTCAGCACGGCACTAAGTGACTTTATCCATTTATACGCGCAACGTATAAATGGATAAAGTGGTTAAACGCTATATTAACACGTTTAGCTGGGGAACCCCTCCAAGGACCCCTGGGGGTCCCCGGTCTGGAGACCACCGGTTGTCCGAATGGAGTGGACCCTTACGGGTCTGTAACTCTGAGAGTGTACAAATGGAGCCAAATGGACCCTCACGGGTCCATTTGGTTCCGTTTGTACACTCTCTTGAGTTAAATAAACCCTGGGATTTAAAAGTGGGGTTCCAGAGATGAAAACAAAATTGTATCAAATGGTGGTTTGGGGCCTAACCATGGATTCAAGTTGTCAGTCGCCACGACAGATTTCATTTCATTTGGATTCTATAGAAGTCGGCATGTCTTCAATGAAAGCATGCCATGCGCCGCATTTGGATTGCTCAAACTAGCAATAGAATACAGAAGCATCGTCCATAAAAGCGTAATGGTGTGGGACATTTCATAAAGGCAAACGTTCAGTGAGGCCTCAATCAGCATTTCATCAACTGGTTGGTTGGCTGTATATGCCGTAGAACAGGGGGAACAAAGGTTTAGCTAGCATGATAAAAATCTTCATTTTACATATGCTAATTGTTTAGGAAACAGACCGTGTTGTTGTTGTTGTTGTTTTTTTCATGCCATTTCACATAGATTAGGACTTGGACAAAGAGCATTTTTCAGTTGTGAGACTTTATTTTGCTTTCATCCCTGGGCTTAATGCACATTAAACTGGTGTCCTTGACATAAAAAAGTTGGAAGAATTGGGGGTCTTAGTGACCACTATGTGGCCATTATTTATTATTGACGCATGTGTTTATCTGATTAATATGTATTGATCATGTGTTGTGGTGCAGTGGACTCGTCCCTGGGCGCTGTGTGGAGAGTCAGGACAGAGGAACGCTGTGACAAGATGGAGGACCAGCACCACCAGACTCCACTGTCTCAACAGCAGCTGGTCCAGATCATCAGGTCCCTCATCCTGGTGGAACAGGTATTGGCTATAGGCCCCGTCAGTCAACAATTATTACATAATTGCCTTGATCGCAATTATTTGAGATAATCGCAATTATTTAGTCATAATCGTCACAATTGTTTCCCATCATCTGTGCGATGATGGGGGGGGAATAGCCATATTTGAACTGGGGACCTCCCATCCTGACGAGCACTTCTTGTGACAAATCGTCTCTTCTGGGGGTCCCTGCCACAAAACCTTTTTAAGGTGGGGGTCCGCGGCCAAATGCATATCATATTTTGGGGTCCTTGACAAGCACCGATCCAAGTACAGGGTTTAAGTGGTATAAAGCATTGGTTCTCAAAGTGGGGTCCGGGGACCCCCAGGGGTACTTGAGGTGGTTCCAGGGGGTCCCTAGCTAAATGATAGATAGGAACCAAATGGACCCTTATGGGTCTGTAACTCTGAGAGTGTACAAATGGTACCAAATGGACCCTAACGGGTGCATTTGGTACCATTTGTACACTCTCGGAGTTAAATTAACATTGATTTTACAATATGAATTGGGGTCCCAGAGATAGAAATGCCATTAAATGGGGGTCCGTAGCCTAATGCATGTTAAACTGGGGGTCCTTGAAATGAAAATGGTTGAGAATCACTGCTAGAGCCGTACAAAATCGTATCTTACATGGGGGGGGTCCCTGGCATATCTTTTCAAATGGGGGTCCGCAGGCTAATAAGTGTCAATTTGGGGGTCCTTGACATGAAAAAGTTGGAGAACACACAGCAGGGTGCAGCAGAGACACAGTCTTATCAGTGTATTGGCACAATCTGCTCTCGCAAGACTCCTGCGGTAACGGCTAAAACGGCAGAACTATGGCTGGGCGTGGCGCAGTGGTGGAAAAAGTACTCAAATATTTTACTTAAGTAAAAGTATCAATACTGCAATGTAGAAGTACTCCGTTACAAGTATGAGTCCAGAATTCAAAATTGACTTGAGTAAAAGTGCAAAAGTATTGGCATCGAAATGCACTTAAAGTACCAAAAGTAGAAAGTACTCGCTATGCAGAAAGTCCCATTTCCAGCTTTCAAATGTATAAAACTCTTTTGAAAATAGCCGATCTACAAGCTCACAATGCGTCGCGATGCGAGGCATTGTGAGCTTGTAGATCTGCTATTTTCAAATGGCCAAAATGTATATAGGGCTGAAGTGGTTAATGTATGTTTTGTAATAAAAAATAAAAATCTACAAAGTAACTAGCAACTAAAGCTTTCAAATCATTGTAGTGGAGTAAAAGTACAATATTTGCCTCTGAGATGTAGTAGTAGAAGTAAAAGTATTGGAAAATGGAAATACTCAAGTAAAGTACAAATACCTCAAAATTGTACTTAAGTGCAGTACTTGAGTAAATGTACTTTGTTACTGTACACCAGTGGGCGTGGGAGATCTCTGTCTCTGCTCTGTGCTGTAGCTAGCGCTGGGAATTGATCATAGGGGTTTTATTGGTACCAATCCCATTAGCGATTCTTCTGATTATCGGTCTGATTCTTTCATCTATGTCCTCATTGATTCCTGATCAGTTTTCAGTGTGGAAGGAGAGTAGGCCTGCACAGGTTGGCAACTGTTTTATTATCCCTCCCGAGTCTCAACACCGTGAAGACACAGAAAAAAGCCCAGCTCGGGCTGGGCAATATATCAAATATCGATTTTGTGGCGTCAGACTTTATAATTGTCTGGCAGTTTGTATAGCTTATTATCGTGATAATGGCATAAGTGTTGCCTTTCCCTGATCTTTAAAGGCTGCGTTAGAGAAAAGTGATGTAATATAGTCTGACCTGACGTGTTCTGGCTGATCTATTATTGCCCTTTACCCAAAAAGATTTTTATATAGGCATTACTGATAATTATTCATAAAAAGTAGTCATACATCTTTTGTTTTAAATGCAGTACATTGTTGTGGACTACATTTTTATTTTCTAGCAAGATCTGTATGCCATGTCAGTATGTAGTGTTACACAAAGGCTGATGTGTACTATTTGTTTCCCCAGAGCCAGGAGCCCAGGATCCTCACCTCAGATCTGAAGTATCTCCAGGAAGACCTGCAGCTGAAGAAGACCATCGTTTACAGATCCATACCATACTCGCGCTTCTGCTCCAACAGGGACGCACACTGTTACAGGAAGGCATATCCTCACCTACTAGCGTTCAAAGTGAGTAACTGTTTCTTTTTTTTCTTTTCAAGAAAATGGAGACACAGGAAAGAATGACCCTGTCAAAACTTTCGGAAGGAGGAGTTCACCCAAAAAATTACATATTTTCTATCAATTACACGCCCCATGAAGCCTTGAATTCATGGATTTATTTTTGTCTTTGTGGCATTCCTAAGCCAATAATTTGATGACCGGGTGTGTATCCGGTAGGAGACACAAATAATCTACTTTGTGTCTCCTACCGGTTACATTAGCCGGTAGGAGACGGGAATCAAATTATTGGCTTAGGAATGCCACAAAAACAAAAATAAATGCATGGATTCAAGGCTTCATGGGGTGTGTAATTGATAGAAAATAAGTCATTTTTTGGGTGAACTACTCCTTACCCCGTTAAGACCTGGAACGCATCTGTGTCATTTTTAGATTTGAGCTAAAAAGCATTATTTTACACTTTGGCTATTAAAAAATAGCAGATCTACAAGCTCATAGCGCGGCACTCGATGCCGCTCTATGAGCTTGTAGATCTGCTTTTTTTAACATTAAAACAAGAAAAGAGAAGAAAATGTATATTAAAGTTACAATATATTATCGTCATAACATCAAAAGTATTTGGTCCAAAATATCATATTTGATGTTGTACATGTTGCACAAGCCCTAATGGCATGTCCAAAATAGGGACGGCAAAGGGATGTTGAACTGTAATAGAACCATGGGTTGTATAGTAGCCTAAAAGGTAAAACAGACACTATAAGGCCCCACAAAAACCTGTTTAATAGACAGACGAACAATTCCAACCTTGTTAAGGATCTTTTTGTCAGGTCAAACCAGATCAATAAGATCCTTAACAGGGTCAAAACACTGTCTATTAAAGGTGTTTGTGGAGCATTATATAGTGTGTGTGTGTGTGTGGGTGCAGGGCCATTCTATTAATCCCTCATCCTGAACCTCTCAGCACAGCACCTTGTTGTTTATCCCCTTAAGACCGGGAACGCATCTGTGTCATTTTGAGATTTCATTGGCTATTCAAAAATAGCAGATATACAAGCTCACAGCGCGGCACACTATGAGCTTGTAGATCTGCTATTTTTCAAATCTAGATCTGCTATTTTCGGCTAATGTACAGTACACCTCAGAAAAGGGAGGCTGCTAGGGTTCAAATGGTTTCAAATCTTGAATATATATGTATTTTTAAAGCAAACATTTATAACCCAAATCTTTGCTTCATGGGGGTCCCTGGAACTAAATATTTTCAGATGGGGGTACCAGTGAAAAATGTTTTTCAAAAAACTGTAGGATTTAGAAGACATTTGTAGAAGCCCCAGTAGCAAAGATTTGAGTTACAAAGGTTTGCTTTAAAAATACATATATATTCAAGATTTGCACGAACTTTCACGATCTTTCTAAAATAGCAGATTTACAAGCTCAGTGCTGCGCTGTGAGCTTGTAGATCTGCTATTTTTGAATAGCCAAAGAAATAAAAAAATGACACAGGTTCTTTCCCGGTCTAAATGTGTTATAATAGGATCTGAAGTCTGAGCCTGGCCATGATATCGACTGGTATCGATTTATTGTTCATCATCCATCATCCTCATCTGTTGCTTCTGTGCTCTATGAGTGAGGAACCAGAAGTAGTGATTCCATTTAGTTTGTTATATCGTCGCTGCCTTTGTGTCATACCACGGCATCACACAAAGGCATCAAAAGTAGCAGATCTGCAAGCTCGAAACGTGGTGCGAAGCTTGAGATTGTAGAGCTGCTACTTTTAATGCTTTTGAATTTTAATCCTGAAAAGTAACAGTTTTGGACACCCGATAGAGACGATATGTCATTTCTAATTTGTTCTCAAACTTAACTTTACAACTAATTTATTTTTTATTTCAAGGACCCCCATAAGAGTTCATTTGGAACCCCCCCTCCCCAAGTAACCCTGAGGGTCCCTGGACCCCCCACTTTGAGAATGCAGTCTACGTCACACCTTTTTTAGAAGCAAACAGCGCAAACAGAAGATTCTGCCAATAATATATTAGAAAAAGAAAAACATATATATTCCGCCTGTTTCATCTATTGGTGTTGTCATCACTTGCAGTAACAGCAACATTGTTTTGTGTTGCACTAGAGCAGTGGTTCCCAAACTTTTTAGCCTGTAACCTAAAAGAGAAACGGTATGTCGCCCGGGACCCAAACAAGTGAAAATAGCTGATCTACAATTGTAGGTTGGTTATTTTCACTTCCGCTTAAAAGTTACATTTGTGGAATTTATTTTAATTGTTTTCATCTTATATTTTATTTTATGAAATTCTTTTGAAATAAAAATAATTTAAAAAAAAAAAAGGAAGGGGAAAAAAAACGTGGATAAACTTGCGACCCACACAAAACGGTATGTGACCCACAATTGGGTCCCCACCCACTGTTTGGGAACCCATGCACTGGACCATCCCGGTCGTGTGAATTCACATTAGCATGATAATGTGAATTATTCACGCGACCGGGTTAGTTTGCCAGGCTTGTAGAGAGAAGCTCTGTCGAGTAATTCAACATGAATACAGCCATCTCACGTTCCCCAAAATAAAGTACCAGTACAGAGTACAGTGCTTGTTTCTAACGTTGTTGTGAGCTTGTAGATCTGCTATTTTAGGCTAATTTACCCCTCAGAAAAGGGATGTTGCTAGGATTCAAATGGTTAATGTTTTTTTTTTAAAGGTCCTAGGCTATCAATTCAATTCAAAGGGCTTTATTGGCATGAGAAAACATACGTTTACATTGCCAAAGCACAATACAACAATACAGCAATACAATCAAAACAAAGAAATGTACAAGAAGAAATGGCTATCTATCACACAAAGATTTGGTGGCCCCGTCTGCAGTATCTCTTGAGGACCCCCATGTTGAAGACCCCTGGGGGTTTATTAAGTGTTTATTGTCCTAACGACCCCCTTTTGTGTGCCCAGGTGTCGTGTCAGGAGTGGGGCCACGTGCTCCTCAGGAACAAGGAGTGGGAGTGCGTGCTGGAGCACACGCTGATGGCGTGGCGCTACACCAGCGAGCTCCCCCAGTGGGACACGGCGGGCCACAACGCCCTGAGGGAGCGCTGCTACGGCACGCTGGCGGGCCACTGTCTGGCCGCCCTGCAGCACTACCGGCCCCAGGCCGGGAAAGCACGAGAGCTGCTCAGGAGGTAAAACACACACAGACCACACCGTTCTCACATTAACCCATTAAGACCTGAGGCGATTCTTATTTTTTTTTTCTTCTAAATCCTAAGTTTTTTTGGAAAAAAAAAAAAATCATGATTTTTCGAAAATAGCAGATATACAAGCTCATAGCGTGGCACTCGGTGCCGCGCTATGAGCTTGTATATCTGCTATTTTTGAATAGCCAAAGAAATCTAAAGTGACACATGCATTCCAGTTCTTAATGGGTTAACTCATTCACTGAGGTCTAGAGATCTACTAATATCTATTATTATCTTTGCGATTATTCTATCTTTTTTATATTTTTGATTAATCCAATAATCTCATTAATCTCTTAACAAATTAGCACAGACTTTTTTTTTAATAATCGACTAATATTTCTAGAATCAACTAAATCGATCAGTCTGATTAACACTACATAATACTGTTGTGCAACGGTGTCGTGCAAACATTTACGAAAAAGCTTTACCCGAGGGAGAGTCTGAAAGGCGATTTGAAATGTGTTGTTATGCCTTTTTATGTGGGCGTCTGTGGATCTTTAGGTACTTGAAGTTTTATTTGCAAAACCGCTGGCAATTACAATTATGTTGTTGTCAGGAGAGTGCACCACACAGGCTAGGCTTTTCAGTTTGAGAATTAGTAAAACAAAATCTTACCCACCACCGTAACCACTTAAGCCCCAGCATCCATAATCTGGGGGGGAAACATTAGCCAAAAATAGATGATCTACAAGCTCACAATGTGTTGCAAAGCAACGCATTGTGAGGTTGTAGATTGGCCATTTTTTGGTGTTGACAGAAAAAAAGCTAACTAAGTCTAGAGGATTTTAAGTAGATAATTATGGTCGGATGGAGAGCGTCGACCATGTGTGTTTCATGAGGAAGTCCATTTATCTGCACGTCGGTCGTGCTGGGTGCCTTTTTTCGTTGTGATTTAGATAATGTAGACAAACCTAACCCCAGCCACAGCCTAAATGATGAACACATGGCTCTGTGTCATACCCTAAAAGCTTTATGTAACAAACACAAAGCTTTTACTCGTCCTCCCAATAAGGTAAAGAGCATATAGTTCCTCCACTTTATTAGCGTGTTAGATGCATTTTCTTTTAACTTGGTGCTTCATCCGTATTTAACTATCACAAAGCCAGTGTTTAACCGCTTCCGAGTCCGATTCTGTGCTTCGCTTTTTTTGTTTTTGTCGCATTACTAAGCCAATAATTTGATGACTAGCGGACCGGTAGGAAGTGGTTCCGGTAGGAGACGTCTCCTACCGGAACCGCTGCTGGTCATCAACTTATTGGCTTAGGAATGCGACAAAAAAAATAAAAAATATCCATGAATTCAAGTCTCCATGGGGTGACTAAATCGATAGAAAAAAAGGTAATTTGGGGGTGAACTATCCCTTTAATGACATGAAATAGGGACACCAGGTTGGAAGTGGTTGAATAATAATGCAAACCTCATAACCTGTGTTTTGCTTATCATGCCATATCGTCTCTTTTGGGTGTCCAAAGCTGTTATTTTTCAGAATTCAAAAGTAGCAGATCTACAAGCCCTTTTTGTGTGACGCTGTGGTATGATCAAGTCGGGCGTTCATTTACGAAATTACAAAAAGTTAGAACATGGAGATGGGAGGTTTCTGCCCGACAGCAACTATATTTATTTGGATGTGAAAACACACTGGTATTTGAGATGCAGGAATTGAGCATTTCTGTCAGCGATGAGCCTCTAGACCAGTGGTTCTCAAAGTGGGCTCGGGGGACCCCCAGGGGTACGTGAGGTTCCAGGGGGTCCCCAGCTAAATGATGGATAGGAACCAAATGGACGCTTATGGGTGTGTAACTCTGAGAGTGTACAAATGGAACCAAATGGACCCTAACGGGTCCATTTGGTTCCATTTGTACACTCTCAGAGTTAAATTAACATTAATTTTACAATATTAATTGAGGTCCCAGAGATACAAATGCCATTAAATGGGGGTCCGTAGCCTAATGCATGTCAAACTGGGGGTCCTTGAAATTAAAATGGTTTAGAATCACTGCTAGAGCCGTACAAAATATTCTTCTCTTATGGCGGTCCCTGGCATATCTTTTCAAATGTGGGTCCACGGGCTAGTAAGTGTCAATTTAGGGGTCCTTGACATGAAAAAGTTTGAGAACCACTGCATCTAGACAAGAGGCCTCTCCACTTCCCATAATGCACCACTGCCTGTTCCACAAACCACTTGTGGTGCTCAGAAATCCACCCCAAGGTAAATATTGTCGCTGTCGGGCAGAAGCCTCATGTCCGAAACCGTGTTCCAATGGATCGAATGTAGTTATTTAGTCACACGCTCTTGTTAAAGGGATAGGTGGAAGTAGGGCATTAATTTACGGGGAAAAAAACATAAGTTGAACTATGGAGATGGGAGGTTTCTGCCCGACAGCGACAATACGACAGGAAGGCATGTTTAGCGCCGATATTTACAATGGCTAACTATATGACAACAGGGTTTTTTTTGCCCGTGAAGTGCTTCATTAAATGTTGCTGTTGGCGTGCATGCTAGGTGGCATCGATGCGTGCCAGCGCCGGCTAATTGTAGCTGGCAGTTAAAATTAGCTAGTTGGGTAGGAGGCAAAACTCATGGATTTGCCTGCCTGTCAGCCAGCAGCGAAAGTCATTGTTATAGCATGCACGTACACTAGTGTAGTAGTTAACATTAATGCCTGTGCTCGGCGGTTTGCTCAAGACTTGAGGCTTTGTGACATTGTGACTTGAAGCGCCTGCAGCTCGCGGGGTAACGACCAGAGGGGGCCTGCTAGCCTAGTTGTAAGTGTAAATCTACTCTTTAAAACGTCTACAGCTTTAACACCATTTCCATTTTCCCCCGCCTTTGCTCTCGCTTTAAAAAAAAAAAAAAACGTTTCCTTCGATCTCGGAAATGGAACTGTCCGGGGGAAAAGAGTTATGTGGGACGTCTCCGGGCGAGACTTGACTTACAAATCTCTTCGTTTTCTTTTCTCCTTTTTTATTTTCACTTTGTAGGCTGAAGATGGCACAGGTACACAGCCAGGCCATCAGGCCCTGCATTGAGAAGCTGGAGAGCACTTTGGAACAAGCGGACGGTTCGTCCATGGACACGCAGTGAAATAGATCGATGCCGGTCGGTTTCACCACCAAGCCTGCCTGGTAGTCCCCGCCGAACACGGCCTCGTTTTGGTTGACGGTCGAAGCCTAATTTATACTGTGAGAGGCAAGCCAATGGCTCATAGCTCTGAGCATTTAAGTGCAGAGATAATCTTTCGCCAACAGTGAAAGACCCCCTTTAAGTGTTAAGGATGTTGTCCCTCTTTCGGTTTCATCGTGAAACTATTATTGTTCTTAATATGCTCACCCATCCATACAGGTTAAGGTCAAGTTCATTTTCATTTCATGCTAAACTGAATATGGGGGAACTAAATATAACCACTAAACAGATAAACAGGTCAAATACAGTGGAAGACTAAAATTAAATAGAGAAATTATACAGTATCATCATGGAGGGACCTCTACTTTAAGGTGTCAAGCTCAGTGATTCTCAAACGTTTTTACATTTCAAGGACCCCCAGTTGAATATGCATTTGGCCACAGACCACCATTTTATATATATATATTTTTTTTTTTACTGTGGGATGGGGACCCCAATCTACACCAAGAAATCTTAAATCTAAATTTAACCTGGTGCCATTTGTACTCACTCAGAGTTGAGGTACATGTCAATACATTCTGACGTCTGAAAAAACTTGCGTTGCGGACAGGCTGTCGTTATACTGTCCAAACTAGTTTAGACCAGTTGCCCAAATTGATATGTATTTGGCCACGGACCCCCACCTGAAAATATGTTGTGCCAGGGACCCCTAGAAGCAAATATTTGTGTTAAAAATGTCCCCTTTAAAAAAAAAGGATTTAAAGATTTGCACACATTTTCACGATTTTTCAAAAATAGCCAAAGTGTAAATATGGATATCAAGGGATTAAAATGATTGTGACGCTTTATTAACTAATTTTGCTGTGGACACCTGGTATCCCCCCAAGGACCCCTGGGGGTCCCCGGACTCCACTTTGAGAACCAATGGTTGAGGTGTATCAGGACACCTGGAGGTGCAGGAGTGTCTGAAAAAAGAGTGTCTGAAAAAAGCAGCCCAATGTTGAGAAATTGTTGTAGAGGGTTCCACAGCCCATTTGATCCACCAAACACGCTGGATAATCCACACGCTTGTTCTTCCTCCACTTCTCATCGTCTGTAAGGAGGGAAAAAATCACTGAAATGCCAATGCAATTAATGTCAAACTCACAGCCTCTCTTTTATCTCCATTAATCTGGGCATTAAGTGCAGAGCTACATTATGAGCCATAGCTTGGCTCACACACACACACACACACACACACACACACACACACACACACACACACACACACACACACACACACACAGTATAAATTAAACTCCATTCAATCAACTGTCAAGGTGGGCAGTTATTACCCGGGCTAGTGGCTAGAAAGTTACTCTAATCTCTAGGTACGAACAGCGTTGACTGATAACCAGCCTTAAAAAGAAAATAATTTTGGGGTGCTATCCACTTTATCACCCTGGTGTCCCTATTTTGGGCATGTAGGTGAAACGGGCACATAGGTGAAATGTATTTCAAAAATCTTAAAACAAAAATATATATATGTATTTAAGAATTCAGAACATTTTTTGTGAAGATTTTTCAACAAAAAAAAATGCTGAACTACAATCTCACAATGCGTCGCACCGCAAAGCACTGTGCGCTTGTAGATCAGCTATTTTGGATTTTTTTGGGGGGAAGAATGGGGAAGAAAAGGATCAGGGCCCTATTTTTTCTGGTGCCTTAGCCATTATCCCTAAACTTCTTTGCCATTTTGTACTTTAAAAAAGCATTTTCAAATAGTTCAACTAGATGATCTACATCGACACGTTGTGAGTTTGTAGATTGACTATTTGAACTATTTGAAAATGTTTTTAAAAATAGTAAAAAATGGCAAAGAAGTTGAAGATAATGGGTAAGGCACTGGCGAAAATAGGGCCCTCATTGTGTTTTGTTATTTTCACTCTGGGTGTGTGGTGTGTAGATGTAGTCCAGGGGCCAAGACATATTTTGGTACCACCTAAGGTGACCGTAAAGTTTTTGTATTTTTGTCTTCCTACATGTCTCTAGTTTATATTTTGGTATGATAACCCTTCCAATCTTGTAGCTTAATGGCAGTTATCACTACCTACCGGCTAATGTATCCGGTAGGAGACACAAAGTAGAATCTTTGTGTCTCCTACCGGAAATACACCCGGGCATCAAATTATTGCGACAAAAAACAAAATATATCCATGTATTCAAGGCTTCATGGGGTGTGCAATTGATAGAAAATAAATCATTTTTTGGGTGAACTCCTCCTTTAAGTTTCCTAGGGGGACTCTCTACCCATTCAGTTATGACCACCCTAGACCGAAGGAGGGTCAACTTTTACAAGCTTATGGAAAGCAGTCTTTTTGCAAACACCAAAAATCTGAGAAGTTATCAATTGCACACCCCATGAAGCCTTGAATACATGGATTTATTTTGTTTTTTGTCGCAATAATTTGATGCCTGGGTGTATTTCCGGTAGGAGACACAAAGATTCTACTTTGTGTCTCCTACCGGATACATTAGCCGGTAGGTAGTGATAACTGCCATTAAGCTACAAGATTGGAAGGGTTATCATACCAAAATATAAACTAGAGACATGTAGGAAGACAAAAATACAAAAACTAGGTGGTACCAATTTGTGAAAATATCAGTGTTGGCCCCTGGACTAATGGGTGTACAAATGAAATGGTAGTGTTTTTGTTTAGAAAAGGAACCACTACAGTATTGTTCCAAAGTACAAAACATGTTGCAGAGATACAAGTGGAGTCTGTGTATATTTTTTAGAAAGAGTTTTGTATAGAGTACCTTTATGCATTGCTGAAAATGTTCCAAGTGTTCATGTTGCCTCCAAATTATGGACTGTGCCTGTTGCTTTATATGTGTATGTTGGGTGTCTTAATGTCAGTCTGTATGTTCTCCTGTTGACAATACTTGAAAATGCCTTTCTGTCTCGGCATAGTACTACCTGTTGTAGTATATTTGTTCTATGTTGTGTGTTTGTGTTTAATAGGAATCGTCTGTTCCATTGTAGTTTGCACTGTTTGTGTACAACCTGAAAACTTGAAAATGGATTTAAGAAAAAAAAGAAAATGCCTAAATTAAATAAAGTCATTACTTTGTGATTTTGGTGTCGCCGCAACTTTATTTCATTCACATTAATCCTCTGAAGACCATTTAAAGCCATAAAAACAAGACCGTTCACAATTCTATTCATGATACATCAAGATGTATCCAAGTTCCTCTGTTCCTAGTTTGAAGCTGTACAATAAAATCACACTTTTTTAATGTTGGGATATTGATTGTGACAAAGAAGGGCATTTTGTTGGCTCCCTAAATTCATTAGTACTTGACAGATGCTAGAGCTCAAGCTTAGCTGTGTTGGTGAACCAATTGTTTGTACTCGAATACAACTTAATTTGTAGGCTAGTGATTACACGGCACCCTAAATGTAATATATATTGCAGATGGATGGATTGATCGATTTACATATCGTCTGTCAGGTGGGAACATTATGTCCAAAACGTACTTTTCAGGATTTAAATTCAAGAAAATCAAAAGTAGCAGATCAGATGAACATGGAGATAGGAAGTTTCTGCCTGACAGCAACGGTACACACACAACGCCTCACGCTTTGTGGGCTTGTAGATCAGCTATTTTCACCATTTTTGCTTCTTATATTATTTGACAATTTGGTTCTGGTGACTGATATGATATTGTCCTTTCAATGAATAGGGTGACCTTCATTTCATTAGTTATTTCATGCATGGCTATAACTTAATTAACTTTGGCTATTTGAAAATAACAGATCTAAAAGCTCACAAGCTTGTAGATCTGCTATTTTCAAAAGCCTCAGCTAGTGTAATGTCAATCTTTCTGTAATATTTCAGCTGCCCGTTTATATTTTTTCTATAAAATGTATAACCCCTCCGCTTTATTGTCTGGAAACAACAGGGGACCAAACCCCCCGCGCCCACCCCCAGCGACTATCTTCAGTACCTGGCTTCATGGGACAGGATTCGAACCCGCGGCCCTTAGTACGACGAGCCCGAGCAAGCTCTGCTTGGTGGAACTGCTAGGCCTTGTGCATGACTTAGTTACTTTTTCCACCACTGACGTTTAGCCTACCATTTGAATTTTTGAAATACTTCATACTTTTAGTGATATTTAACTTGTAATTGGTAAAAAAAACAATCCCATTCATTTCAATGGGGGAAATGACATAGCTACAGTGGAGCCTAGAAACTGCTTATTAGACCATAGCAACAACATAGTCCATAGCATTAGCAACCACCTGGTACACCCTACCAACCACAGTTTTACCATGGCAACCACCACTATGTTAACCTAGCAAACCCTTCTATTATAATAGTTATCATATATCTTCTATGATATTAGTTATCATATTGTATTAGTTCTCTTATATCTTCTATCAAAAAATATCATATATCTTCTATTATATAGTATTAGTTATCATATATCTCTATCATATTTTGAGATGATGGGGGAACCACTGCATAGCAACACAAGTTTTTTCAAAAATATAGAATCCCCCAGTTGCAAAGATTTGAGTTGCCTAAATAACACATGATTTTTCGAAGAATAGCAGATCTACAAGCTCATAGCGTGGCACTCTGTGCCTTGTAGATCTGCTAGTTTTGAATAGCCAAAGTATAAGATAATGGTTAAAGTGGTTAACATCTAAAATGACAGACCCTCCCTCCACATGGACTCTGCCTTGTCGTGGCGTGGAGGCTTGCGTGCCTCTGTGACCCTTGATCCCTGGAGGTCAGGGGTCATAGAGGTCAGACCAAAGAGTCTAGAGGTATAATATAACTAGAGGGCGGATTGCCCCGCCCCCAGCTATCATTTCAATGAATGTGCTCACTGGCGTTTTGAAGCACCCAGAAGCCTACCGGAAGTAGAATTATTGGTTCGATTTTGACCACACATAGAGTGATGAGCATGCGCACTAGTGTCCTTTTTGCGTTCTACAGCAGCCCGTGTGTCAAGGATTGAACGCGAGATATTTATTAAATACACTCGAGATGCGCCTCGGTGGTTAATCGCCCTGTCGGGCTTTAAATTTCAATAATGACTACCTCCCCATGCATTATCCCTTGCTTAATACTAACCACCAACATTTAACAGCTTTGTTTAAAATAATTCAGTTTGGGGAATTACTTACACCTAGAACCCCCATTCAAACTTTAAAATGTTCATCTTACCGTGAACATGTTTGCCTGAAAACAAATCTTTGAAATGTTTCATAGTTTTAGAAATATACTCCTTTAAAGGTTTCAAGAAACACTTTCACCTAGAAACTCCATTCACACTTTTTATAATTCCTCTTACCGTGTACACAAATGCTTGAACTTTTTACTTTGAAATGTTATGTCATTTTTGAGATATTTAACTTTTTAAACCTATATCTGAAAACTTTGGCACCCTTCCTTCATACTTTAACCTATAAACTTGATTCACAATTTAAAAATTCCACCTTACTGTGGCCATGAATGCTTGCGCTCAATGCATTGTCAATGGCAATGGACATTTAAGTGTAGTTGCTTCCTAAATGTTGTTTAAACCAGTGGTTCTCAAACATTTTAAACCAGTGGTTCTCAAACATTTTTCATGTCAAGGACCGCAAAATGAATATGTAATTGGCCACGGATCCCCTTTTTTTCCCATAAACATTGAAATATCTAAGCTAAACTAAATCATTGTAACTGCATATTTTGTTACAGTAATTAAGGAAGTGAAGGGACAGTGGGAGTTACAGTGGTTCTTCTTTAATCTGAAGCATGTTTTCAACGCCACACTTAAAAGCACTAAAGAAACATGTGGAAATGTGTGGAGGTGCCATAGGCAAGCGAGTTCTGGCGTGGATACCTAGGCGACCTTGTAAATAAGGCCAAGGTTCAAGTCCCGTCTAGGCACTGAAGCACATACTCATCGATGTACTCTGTTACCCCTGGTGTACGGGGATGCAGTACAGTGGGGCCAGGGAGCGTTTAGCTCCCCGGTGTTTCCACACAGTAAAACCAGGTGGTTATGGCAAAATAAATCACACCTATCTGAACTTTTTTAATAATATTGTGTCATTATTTCATGTGGGTTGTTAGAGCTAATAAGGCTAGCTGTCTGTATCGTGTGAACAAACACAACATTATAACATTAATGTGTGTTTAGACAGCCTGCTGCTTTATTTGGTCATTTTTGGATGAAGAAATGCTATGTAGATGTAAGGCAGTAGCCTTTTTATGTCAGCAGGTGTCGCTGTTGCCAAGCTCCCTCACCTATGGCGTCAGCAAGCATTCAGACAGCAGTGAATGGGGACACTTACAAACATTGAATTATTACCTTTAATTCAACTGGTTTAAACATGTGCCGTGTAACTGTACAGGATCTGTACTTGTTGTAATTGTGGTGCCTAGTTTGGTTCATTATTGGCCATTAGATCATATTTATGGAATAGTTCAAAGAAAGACATGTCTAAATGTGGTCATTAACTACAGTACATTATAATTATAATAAATTATTAGTGGTGTAACATTCAAAAACTAAATAACCCCACCTCTTTTTTTTGTAGCCACAACCCTTCTTTCCTCTCTCAATTTTTATGTAAAATTTCAGCTGTCCATTCATATTTTTTCTATAACCCCTCCCCTTTATTGTCTGGAAACCAGGGGGAATAAACCCCCCCGCCCTCCCCGCTCTCGCATGGTCGGGACAATCTTCAGTACCTTGCTTCACGGGACTTAGCTGGATTTGACTTAGGTGCAAACCAGGATTCGAACCCGCGGCCCTTAGACGAGCCCTAGCCTGTTCTGCTTGGTGGAACTGCTAGGCCTTGTGCTATGACTTAGTCCGCCACGCTATTGGTACCGGCTAAACCTGATGCTTTCTGTGTTGCTTTTGACTAGTGCTTCTGTAGCCCCTAGAGGGTAAAGAATGAGCGGAGTTTAGGTCAGATCATGAAGGCAGCGTCTTATGGTTAAAAGAAAGACATGCGGTCATTAACTAGCCTACATTTTCACTCCTGTCACTGTTATCCAAGTACCAAAAGTACTCATTATCCAGAATGTCCCACTTCAACTTTTCAGATTGTAGTGGGTTGAGCTTTTGCTGGTTGCCCCTAGCAACGCCACGCCCCGCCCCCCCGTAATCAACAGGCAGCTGTACGTGGCCGCTAGTTAGTTTGACGTTTGTCTGGCTGCTCGTGGGAGCGTTTCCGTGTCTTTCTTAAGGTACCATAACTATGTGTGTTAACTATGTATTGATGTGTGAGCTTAGAGAAACGTAATGTTGTCCTAACTGCTCCCCCGACCTCCTTGTAAACGGAGGTGCTCCCGGTGTCCGTCCAGTCTGTGCCACTCTATGGAGGTCGCTGCGCACATTGTAGTTTTTGTTATTGTCATAATTGATCAGGTTATTATGTCCCTTTGTTTTGTTGGAGAAGCTCCGTTTGCCTCTGCTGTTTTTGTCCTTATTATTTGATTTGTTTTTTTCATTTATGTTTTGATTTATGTTTGTGCAAACCAGCTGTTCTCACTGATAATTAGAAGGCCGATAGGTGGGTGGTCACGGGTGTAGTATTGGGGTTTTGTATTTAGTGCATGATCTATTGCTTGCATGCTCAAGAATCCAGTGTTGTGTGTATTTTAATATATTTCTCTCTTGTCTTACAGTGAGTGAAGTGCTTGTGTGTGCTTTTGATGGCGGTGAAATCCCTCTCTCCCACCTATACCCCCCGGCTACTGTATCTTAGCTAATGCCCCTTTTTGATAGATATTTGTACTATGTTTTAATTAGTTATGAAATTGCTGCTAAATTAATATATTTCCTAAACTTCATGAACTTTCCATTTTTAGATGCTTATTCTGCCTTGAATTATAAATACAAAAAAACATCATTTTTAAACTGGAAACCCACGTCTCTGCCTCTTATTAATAACCTGTGGTCGGTATTCAATGTGTATTGTGCATCATATGGTATTCTCTGGGTGGTGTAAGTGCCCTGGTCACAAATAATGCCAGTCCATCAACATCATTAAAGGTATTGGCTGTAACGTTATGATCAGATCATTCAAATTGGATATTAAAAAAAGGAGGCCCACAGTCCATGTAATCTGGCAGATCCAGTACAGGAGCTGGACAATGAAAACAAAAAAGGCAGTAAAGAGTCTCTTGCCATTTGAACAGCCAATTCATGTAAAAACTTCTACTAGATCATGACATAAGAACAAGTTGACAAAGTGTAAAAATCAAACTTTATTTTTATATAATCCTTGGTCTGGGGGAAATATTTAACTGGTCAGTGAAACAGTAAATCCAGGATACTACACTAGATAGTATCTAACATACTTACTACTATATAACTAACTAACATACTTACTACTATATAACTAACATACTTACTACTATATAACTAACATATATACTTACTACTATATAACTAACTAATATACTTACTACTATATAACTAACTAATATACTTACTACTATATAACTAACATACTTACTACTATATAACTAACATACTTACTACTATATAACTAATATACTTACTACTATATAACTAACTAATATACTTACTACTATATAACTAATATACTTACTACTATATAACTAACTAACATACTTACTACTATATAACTAACTAACATACTTACTACTATATAACTAACTAACATACTTACTACTATATAACTAACATACTTACTACTATATAACTAACATACTTACTACTATATAACTAACTAACATACTTACTACTATATAACTAACATACTTACTACTATATAACTAACATACTTACTACTATATAACTAACTAATATACTTACTACTATATAACTAACTAACATACTTACTACTATATAACTAATATACTTACTACTATATAACTAACTAATATACTTACTACTATATAACTAATATACTTACTACTATATAACTAACTAACATACTTACTACTATATAACTAACTAACATACTTACTACTATATAACTAACTAACATACTTACTACTATATAACTAACATACTTACTACTATATAACTAACATACTTACTACTATATAACTAACTAACATACTTACTACTATATAACTAACATACTTACTACTATATAACTAACATACTTACTACTATATAACTAACTAATATACTTACTACTATATAACTAACTAATATACTTACTACTATATAACTAACTAATATACTTACTACTATATAACTAACATACTTACTACTATATAACTAACATACTTACTACTATATAACTAATATACTTACTACTATATAACTAACTAATATACTTACTACTATATAACTAATATACTTACTACTATATAACTAACTAATATACTTACTACTATATAACTAACATACTTACTACTATATAACTAACTAACATACTTACTACTATATAACTAACATACTTACTACTATATAACTAACATACTTACTACTATATAACTAACATATATACTTACTACTATATAACTAACTAATATACTTACTACTATATAACTAACTAATATACTTACTACTATATAACTAACATACTTACTACTATATAACTAACATACTTACTACTATATAACTAATATACTTACTACTATATAACTAACTAATATACTTACTACTATATAACTAATATACTTACTACTATATAACTAACTAATATACTTACTACTATATAACTAACATACTTACTACTATATAACTAACATACTTACTACTATATAACTAATATACTTACTACTATATAACTAACTAATATACTTACTACTATATAACTAATATACTTACTACTATATAACTAACTAATATACTTACTACTATATAACTAATATACTTACTACTATATAACTAATATACTTACTACTATATAACTAATATACTTACTACTATATAACTAACTAATATACTTACTACTATATAACTAATATACTTACTACTATATAACTAACTAATATACTTACTACTATATAACTAACATACTTACTACTATATAACTAACATACTTACTACTATATAACTAATATACTTACTACTATATAACTAACTAATATACTTACTACTATATAACTAATATACTTACTACTATATAACTAACTAATATACTTACTACTATATAACTAATATACTTACTACTATATAACTAATATACTTACTACTATATAACTAACTAATATACTTACTACTATATAACTAACATACTTACTACTATATAACTAACATACTTACTACTATATAACTAATATACTTACTACTATATAACTAACTAATATACTTACTACTATATAACTAATATACTTACTACTATATAACTAACTAACATACTTACTACTATATAACTAACTACTATATAACTAACATACTTACTACTATATAACTAACATACTTACTACTATATAACTAACATATATACTTACTACTATATAACTAACTAATATACTTACTACTATATAACTAACTAATATACTTACTACTATATAACTAACATACTTACTACTATATAACTAACATACTTACTACTATATAACTAATATACTTACTACTATATAACTAACTAATATACTTACTACTATATAACTAATATACTTACTACTATATAACTAACTAATATACTTACTACTATATAACTAACATACTTACTACTATATAACTAACATACTTACTACTATATAACTAATATACTTACTACTATATAACTAACTAATATACTTACTACTATATAACTAATATACTTACTACTATATAACTAACTAATATACTTACTACTATATAACTAATATACTTACTACTATATAACTAATATACTTACTACTATATAACTAATATACTTACTACTATATAACTAACTAATATACTTACTACTATATAACTAATATACTTACTACTATATAACTAACTAATATACTTACTACTATATAACTAACATACTTACTACTATATAACTAACATACTTACTACTATATAACTAATATACTTACTACTATATAACTAACTAATATACTTACTACTATATAACTAATATACTTACTACTATATAACTAACTAATATACTTACTACTATATAACTAATATACTTACTACTATATAACTAATATACTTACTACTATATAACTAACTAATATACTTACTACTATATAACTAACATACTTACTACTATATAACTAACATACTTACTACTATATAACTAATATACTTACTACTATATAACTAACTAATATACTTACTACTATATAACTAATATACTTACTACTATATAACTAACTAACATACTTACTACTATATAACTAACTACTATATAACTAACATACTTACTACTATATAACTAACTAACATACTTACTACTATATAACTAACTAACATACTTACTACTATATAACTAACATACTTACTACTATATAACTAACATACTTACTACTATATAACTAACTAATATACTTACTACTATATAACTAACTAATATACTTACTACTATATAACTAACATACTTACTACTATATAACTAACATACTTACTACTATATAACTAATATACTTACTACTATATAACTAACTAATATACTTACTACTATATAACTAATAACTAACATACTTACTACTATATAACTAACATACTTACTACTATATAACTAATATACTTACTACTATATAACTAACTAATATACTTACTACTATATAACTAATATACTTACTACTATATAACTAACTAATATACTTACTACTATATAACTAATATACTTACTACTATATAACTAATATACTTACTACTATATAACTAACTAATATACTTACTACTATATAACTAACATACTTACTACTATATAACTAACATACTTACTACTATATAACTAATATACTTACTACTATATAACTAACTAATATACTTACTACTATATAACTAATATACTTACTACTATATAACTAACTAACATACTTACTACTATATAACTAACTACTATATAACTAACATACTTACTACTATATAACTAACTAACATACTTACTACTATATAACTAACTAACATACTTACTACTATATAACTAACATACTTACTACTATATAACTAACTAACATACTTACTACTATATAACTAACATACTTACTACTATATAACTAACATACTTACTACTATATAACTAACTAATATACTTACTACTATATAACTAACTAATATACTTACTACTATATAACTAACTAATATACTTACTACTATATAACTAACTAATATACTTACTACTATATAACTAACATACTTACTACTATATAACTAACATACTTACTACTATATAACTAATATACTTACTACTATATAACTAACTAATATACTTACTACTATATAACTAATATACTTACTACTATATAACTAACTAACATACTTACTACTATATAACTAACTACTATATAACTAACATACTTACTACTATATAACTAACTAACATACTTACTACTATATAACTAACTAACATACTTACTACTATATAACTAACATACTTACTACTATATAACTAACATACTTACTACTATATAACTAACTAATATACTTACTACTATATAACTAACTAATATACTTACTACTATATAACTAACATACTTACTACTATATAACTAACATACTTACTACTATATAACTAATATACTTACTACTATATAACTAACTAATATACTTACTACTATATAACTAATAACTAACATACTTACTACTATATAACTAACATACTTACTACTATATAACTAATATACTTACTACTATATAACTAACTAATATACTTACTACTATATAACTAATATACTTACTACTATATAACTAACTAATATACTTACTACTATATAACTAATATACTTACTACTATATAACTAATATACTTACTACTATATAACTAACTAATATACTTACTACTATATAACTAACATACTTACTACTATATAACTAACATACTTACTACTATATAACTAATATACTTACTACTATATAACTAATATACTTACTACTATATAACTAACTAACATACTTACTACTATATAACTAACTACTATATAACTAACATACTTACTACTATATAACTAACTAACATACTTACTACTATATAACTAACTAACATACTTACTACTATATAACTAACATACTTACTACTATATAACTAACTAACATACTTACTACTATATAACTAACATACTTACTACTATATAACTAACATACTTACTACTATATAACTAATATACTTACTACTATATAACTAACATACTTACTACTATATAACTACTATACTTACTTACTAGAATATACTACTACACTCCACCCCATAGCTCCACCCCTTCCTCCGCCCCTCTCTATAGCTCCACCCCTTTCTCTCTAGCTACGCCCCTTCATCCATCTCTCTGTAATATTTCAGCTGCCCGTTTATATTTTTCCTATAACCCCCTCCGCTTTACTGTCTGGAAACCACGGGGGAATGATCCCCCGGGCTCACCCCGCTCACGCACGGATGAGATGATCTTCGGTACCCGACACTGGCGCAACTTATTTCGACTAGTATCTGGCATGGCAATGCCAGTCCTTGTGACTTGAATTTAGTCCGCTAGGCCATCAGTACCGGCTGAAATTCACTGCTTTCTGTGTTGCTTTTAAGGCTTTCTGGGTGTGTGAGTTCAAACCTCACTCACTTCACTGCTTTCTGTGTTGCTTTTAAGGCTTTCTGGGTGTGTGAGTTCAAACCTCACTCACTCCTTACCCTGAACCTTTCCTTGTAAAGGAAAGATTCCTGGTAAAGAGCGAGCCCTTAGTGCGACGAGCCCTAGCCTGTTCTGCTTGGTGGAACTGCTAGGCCTTGTGCTATGACTTAGTCCGCCACGCTATTGGTAACGGCTAAACCTGATGCTTTCTGTGTTGCTTTTGACTAGTGCTTCTGTAGCCCCTAGAGGGCAGTAGATGGTAAAGAATGAGTGGAGTTTAGGTCAGATCATGAAGGCAGCGTCTAATATGGTTAAAAGAAATACATGTGTGGTCATTAACTACTGCAACTATTAGTGGTGTAATATTCAAAAGCTAAATATGTGATACAGTTTATCCCCTCCCTCGATAACTCCCACCTCTTTTTCTTTCTACAACCATTCTTCCCTCTGCTCTAAATGTTTCTGTAAAATGTCAGCTGCCCGTTTATATTTTTTCCATAACCCCTCCGCTGTATTGTCTGAAAACCCCGGGGAATAACCCCCCCGAGCCCATCCCGCTCACGCATGGATGAGGGATCTTCAGTACTACGCTTTAGCTGGGATTTAGCTGGGCCCTTAGTGCGACGAGCCCTAGCAAGCTCTGCTTGGTGGAACTGCTAGGACTTGTCACTTGTGCTTAGTCCGCCATGCTATAGTACCGGCTAGTTGTCACGGCTCTCTGTGTTGCTTTTGACTAACTAGTGCTTCTGTAGCGGAGTTTAGATTCATGCGTTCCCAGGGTGAATAGTTTATATCAGACGCCAATTCATTGTATTAACGTCTCTCTAGGTATATATCATGTGACGAACTCCTGTTCCCTAAGTAATAAAATATAGCCTACATTTTCACTCATGTCATTGTTATCCAAGTACCAAAAGTACTCATTATGCAGAATGTCCCACTTCGACTTTTCAGATTGTAGTGGGTTGAGCTTTTGCTGGTTGCCCCTAGCAACGCAACGCCCCGCCCCCCGTAATCAACAGGCAGCTGTACGTGGCCGCTAGTTAGTTTGACGTTTGTCTGGCTGGTCGTGGGAGCGTTTCCGTGCCTTTCTTAAGGTACCATAACTATGTGTGTTAACTATGTATTGATGTGTGAGCTTAGATTAACCTAATGTTGTCCTAATTGCTCCCCCGACCTCCTTGTAAACGGAGGTGCTCGTCCAGTCTGTGCCACTCTATTGAGGTCGCTGCGCACATTGTAGTTTTTGTTATTGTCATTGATCAGGTTATTATGTCCCTTTGTTTTGTTAGAAGCTCCGTTTGCCTCTGCTGTTTTTGTCCTTATTATTTGATTTTTTTCATTTAGGTTTTTGTTGTGTGTTGTTCCACAAAGAGGAATGAAGACCTGCTATAGCAAGCCAGCTGATGGCTCTGTGTGTAGACACTGTTTAATGAACCCCAATGTTTAATGAGCCCCAATGGAAACAAGCCTTTGGCTTTTCTGTCATTATCTAATTGGCCTTCAATCTTTAGCATGGCACAGTGGCCCACTGGATAAAGAGCCTGCCTGAGAAATGAAAGATTAGGAGTTCGATTCTTAACCCTGTGTGAAAATAAACACATTTGGAATAAATATATATATTCTTTAAGTTTTAAACATAAATCTTTTTCTTTCATGGGGGGCCCTGACACTACATCTTTTCACATTGAGGTCCACTGCCAAATACATGTTAATTTGGGGGGCCCTTGACAACAAAATGTTTTAGAACCACAGATCTAAGTAGAGCTGTAGCTTAGTGTGACTGCCTGGTGAGCCATATAAATCTTTTTCTTTCATGGGGGGCCCTGACACTGACTACATCTTTTCACATTGAGGTCCACTGCCAAATACATGTTAATTTGGGGGGCCCTTGACAACAAAATGTTTGGTAGCACTTTACAATAATGACCCGTTATAAAGCATTTATAAACGTTTATAAGTAGTTTGTAGACTATTAACAAATCATTAACAACCTGTTTGTTGACATTCGTAAATGATTACTAAAACCGTTATAACTACAGTTACAAATCATTTGTAAAGTATTAGTAAGTAGTGAACTATTCATGAATAAGCCATTTATATACATCTGTAAAAGATTATTAAATCATTTGTAACGACCCATTCTAAAGCATTTATAAACGTTTATAAGCAGTTTGTAGACTATTAACAAATCATTAACAACCTGTTTATTGACATTCGTAAATGATTACTAAAACCTTTATAACTACGGTTACAAATCATCTATAAAGGTATTAGTAACTATTCATGAATAAGCCATGTATAATACATCTGTAAATGATTATTAAATCATTTGTAACTGATGTTACATAATATATACAAGCTATTGGTAGCTTGTTCATGTTTAACATATGCTTTGTTAAACATTCCTAAAGTATCTATAAATCCTTAGTACATGTTATGTGCCCTATAGTAAAGTGAAGACAGTTCATCATTTATGACTCTCTGTTAATGTGGACTTTCTCCTTACCTGTTGCAAACTACCTGGCTTTCATGAATGCAGACACCAAACAATTACTAGAATTATCATTCATGTTAAGCAAATGATGCGTAAGACATTCGTAAAGAGTATGTAAACCATTTGCAGACGTTATCATGAGCCTGAGCCTAGTTGCTTCTTTTGGGCTTGTTTTCATAGACCTGTCCGCTTGTTTCTTTTGCAAAGTCTGGCAACACACTGATTACCTGCATTACACCTGCAGTAGCCTACTAGGGAGGAAGTGAACAGTGATGCAGTTGCAGACTGGACAGAAATATGTCTAATTCATGTTTTATGTGTTTTAACTGTCTTGTTGCAGGTGATCGAGGTAACATAAAATGGCTAATCTTACACACATGAAGTTGCATTATGACTAGGGGGTATTTTGATGGTGGCTGTTTGTATCCACAATGTTTGTTTTGATGTGTAGGCTAGTAATGTCCTCCATGCTTAGCAGTTTAGCTTAGCAGCTAAAGCTAACTTGCACTGGGAGGTGGTGACTGCAGAGGCTCCAAGCTGCTACTCTGTGATTCTGTTGTGATTAATTTCTTTGTTTAAATGTCAGTGTGTGTGCTGTGGCCAAGAGTTGCTACATTTTATATCTTAATAAATTGTTGTATACTTGTATACTATATAACGTTACTTTTGCCACTTTTTGATGTCACATGTTTTACTAATCACTGTTGAACATGAAATAATAATGCATAGTCTTCACTTTACAACAAGGCCCATGATAACGTTAGCAAATGGTCAACACACTCTTTACGAATGTCTTACGAATCATATATTAAACATGAAAGATAATTCTAGTAATTGTTTGGCATCTGCATTCATGAAAGCCAGGTAGTTTGCAACAGGTAAGGAGAAAGTCACATTAACAGACAGTTGTAAATGATGAACTGTCTTCACTTTACTATAGGGCACATAATAACATGTACTAAGGATTTATAGATATTTTATTCTACTCAGAGTCATAAGTTTACAAAATGTACTAAAGTACAGTGAACGTCTGTGCGGTTTGTCTTCATCACTGAAAATAACGTAAATGTAAACTGATATAAAACTGCTGTCATGTGCAGTTGGGGTGAAGAAACACAACCATTTCACTCCTAATAATACCTATTTGATTTGACATCCTGACTTGCTGCTGTAGCTGAGGCTTGAACCTGTTACCTGCGGCTCACTAGTCAGTGACTCTATCCATTCACCTACAGCTGTTTCCTTGGAATCTGTGGTTCTGAAACGTTTTGTTGTCAACCCCCCAAATTGACATGTATTTGGGCAGTGGACCCCAATGTGAAAAGATGTAGTGTCAGGGCCCCCCATGAAAAAGATTTATATTTATGCTGTAACACATTTTTTAAAAAGTTATTTGTCTTGTTTGTTGTTCAAGTGAAAGCACCAGGAAGGCTGTACTTGTCAGCCATCTGTTAGCTCAATGGGTTGAGACGCAGTATTCATGATCCAGAGGCCATGAGTTCAAATCCCATTGATGTCTTTCCTATGATTCTTTCCTTTGCAGACTGGCTTCCAGAAGATCAAGTGAAAACTACCAGGAAGGCTATATTTGTCATCCAACTGTTAGCTCAATGGGTTGAGACGCAGTATACATGATCCAGAGGCCATGAGTTCAAATCCCATTGATGTCTTCCCTATGATTCTTTCCTTTGCAGACTGGCTTCCAGAAGATCAACTGAAAAGTACCAGGAAGGCTGTACTTGTCAGCCATCTGTTAGCTCAATGGGTTGAGACGCAGTATTCATGATCCAGAGGCCATGAGTTCAAATCCCATTGATGTCTTTCCTATGATTCTTTCCTTGAGTGGGTTCGATTCCCACTCCGAGTCATGTGTCCCCGGTAACTTGGGGCAACGGATAAATTGTCTGATATCCTTAGTGATGCTTCCCTTTGCAGACTAACTTCTAGAAAACAAGTTAAAACCACCAGGAAACCTGTAACTCTCAGCCAACAGTATAGCTCGACTGGTAGAGCGTCTGTCCAATGACTTGACTTGACTTGACTTGAGTGGGTTCGATTCCCACTCGAGTCAAGTGTCCCAGGTAACTTGGGGCAACGGATAAATTGAAATGGATAATGGATAAAATGGATTGATATCCATAGAATAACTTGTAGGAGTGTGCTGGTTCAAATCCAGTACAACCCAGGACCACCAAGTGGTTTTAACTTGTTTTCTAGAAGTTAGTCTGCAAAGGGAAGCATCACTAAGGATATCAGTCAATTTATCCGTTGCCCCAAGTTACCTGGGACACTTGACTCGAGTGGGAATCGAACCCACTCAAGTCAAGTCAAGTCAAGTCATTGGGCAGACGCTCTACCAGTCGAGCTATACTGTTGGCTGAGAGTTACAGGTTTCCTGGTGGTTTTAACTTGTTTTTCTAGAAGTTAGTCTGCAAAGGAAAGCATCACTAAGGATATCAGTCAATTTATCCGTTGCCCCAAGTTACCGGGGACACTTGACTCGAGTGGGAATCGAACCCACTCAAGTCAAGTCAAGTCAAGTCATGTTATTGGACAGATGCTCTACCAGTTGAGCTATGCTGTTGGCTGAGAGTTACAGGTTTCCTGGTGGTTTTAACTTGTTTTTCTAGAAGTTAGTCTGCAAAGGAAAGCATCACTAAGGATATCAGTCAATTTATCCGTTGCACCAAGTTACCGGGGACACTTGAAGTTACCGGGGACACTTGACTCGAGTGGGAATCGAACCCACTCAGGTCAAGTCAAGTCATGTTATTGGACAGACGCTCTACCAGTTGAGCTATGCTGTTGGCTGAGAGTTACAGGTTTCCTGGTGGTTTTAACTTGTTTTTCTAGAAGTTAGTCTGCAAAGGAAAGCATCACAGTAAAGACATCAGTGGGATTTGAACTCATGGCCTCTGGATCATGTATACTGCGTCTCAACCCATTGAGCTAACACACTGAGCCATCAGCTGGCTTGCTATGGAAGGTCTTCATTCCTCTTTGTGGAACAACACACAACAATACAAAAACAACAAAAAAAGATCTTTACAGCATATTATTTTGTCTATGGTTTGTTGTGCTGTTGCTTCTGAATGTTTAATGAACCCCAATGGAAACAAGCCTTTGGCTTTTCTGTCATTATCTAATTGCCCTTCAATCTTTAGCATGGCACAGTGGCCCACTGGATAAAGAGCCTGCCTGAGAAACAAAAGGTTAGGAGTTTGATTATTATCCCTGATATTGTGTGAAAATAAACACATTTGGAATAAATATATATATTCTTTAAGTTTTAAATATAAATCTTTTTCATGTGGGGCCCTGACACTACATATTTTCACATTGAGGTCCACTGCCAAATACATGTAAATTTGGGGGGCCCTTGACAACAAAATGTTTTAGAACCACAGATCTAAGTAGAGCTGTAGCTGAATGGTTAGTGTGACTACCTGGTGAGCCGAAGGCAACAGGTTCAAAGCTCGGCCACTGTAGTTGGCACAGTCCGTCGATTCCCTACAAGACCATAGCAACGATTAGTTCAGAAATACAGAATATAGAGCTTTAACTTAAGAAGTGGGGGTGTGATTTAACCAAAAATGATTATTTAACACCTTTCAAATAACCCATTATGCACAGAGCTGAGAAGTATACATCTGGATACAGTGTCTTCATATACATTCACATTGAAGTAATCTTTAAAGATACCTCTTTTTTTTTTAAGGTAAGTTAAAAAGTTAAAGCTCTACATTGTGATACATACTAAAGGTTGATGCCTGTATAATACATGAAACTATAATGTGCCTCAACAGCTTTGAATGTAATGATCATCTGTGTTTACACATCAATCAAAACACCACAATGACCATTGTCCATCATGTCCTCACTGCTTTGCCTGACTCACTGCCTTTTTTTGCTATTATTTTAATGTTGTTTTATACTTTTGCTTCAGATTAGGAGGGGACATTTTTTACAATTTCACAACACTACCCCCACTATGGATGGCAATGTATCACAATTCCACTCCATCAGTGCAGTTACAATGTAACTGCACTATCTCAGCAGATAACATGGCCCAAGGCAGACTTCTCCACACTATACCCCATAATGACAAAATAAAAACATATGTTTTTGATTCTTTTCCGACATGCACAGTTAACTGTGGGACCTGATAGAGACATGTGTGTGCCTTTCGTGTGTCAGATCAATTTTATTTACCATAGGCAGACTCCAATCAAATAGAAACATCTCAAGGATGATCAGTGCAAACAGGATGCACCTCAGCTCAACTTTGAGTGTCATAGCAAAGGGTGTGAATACTTATGTGATTTTGTCTTTTTTTTTAGGGTTTAGCGAGACGATGAAATTAATAATAAGTGCTGTGATTGGCTAGCGAGATGATGAAATTAATAATAATGTAAAAAATGTAAGGACGTCACTTCGCAGGACGTGCTGTGATTGGCTACCGAGATGCATGATGAAATGAATAACTCATAAATATCACCGCTCACTTCACACTTATTTTATACATTTGCCATAACATCTTAAACATCTATTTTATTTTGTCATTATGGGGAATAATTGAATGTTGAGTAACATTTTTGAATAAGGCTGTAACATTGTATGTACATTGTATGTGCAAGCACTGTGTGTGTGTGTGTGTGTGTGTGTGTGTGTGTGTGTGTGTGTGTGTGTGTGTCACACACACACACACACACACTAACATATTTATACTTTTACCTAAGTATTCATTGTCAAAGCTTACTCTTCCACTGGGGCCTCACTGCTAGCCAGCAGACTGTGATAGGGCTCCCTCGCTCCTTTTGTCCACCCGCTCTGTCACTTGAATTACGCAGCCACACCCTAATCTCCTTCTCAACATCGGAATCCTGAGGACTTGGATGAATGTGTTACTTTCTTACAGCCTCTGAAACATAAAAACAAATAGGCTTATATGAAACAATAATTTGTGTAGGAAGCAATTTCTTATTCGTTGCTGTCGGGCAGAAACCTTGTATCAACATCCTTCAATCTTTTTTTGTTTCGTTTTTGTAAATGAAAGCCCTACTTCGTTATACAACATGTAAACCCTCTGTTAATTTAACTAGTATAATCCAATGGACACAAATAGTCCATTTGGGTTACTTGTTAACTACAGATTTTACAATGGAAGCTGCCATTCTTAGGTTACCTGTTGTGTGGGAAGCTACTCCAAGTGATTCATTCAACATTATGGTAGTCCTAAAAAAAAACTAACACTTTGTTTGCAGACATAAACATACAGCAGGACAGCTTGCCGGTGGAAGGTGGCTCACGCAAATGATGGTGTATGTCAGCGGGTGTCCAAACATATTTTTCAAAAAGGGACATATAAGAAAATATGAAAATACTTTAGGGTCGACTGCATCTCTTGTCATACTGCACCTTTGGACCATAATTAAATCACATACAAATGCATCACATTACAACTATTTAATTTAACTACAGTGCGACATCAATAGCCGTTTGTCAAATGTAAATCACTCATCTGTACTGTATGCATGCACTGTGTTGCTATTATATTTACAGTCCAATAAATTATCTTTCTTCAAATGGCTGTGTAGTCAAACGTAACCAGGTGTGAAAACGTCTTTACAATTTTGTTTAATAGAGCACCGAAGTCTGACGTCACTGCCAGTAGAGGGCCAGTAGAGGACGCTGTTCCAGGGTTTGTGGCTTTTTTTGTGTTGAAATCCCCATTTGGGAATCTTAGATCACGTCGTATAAGAACTGTGTTCCAAACATAAACACACCACCCTGGCGTTTTTGTCAGGGGGGTGGCTCTGCATCGTTTATGATATTCATTCATATTTGATACAGCCTGTTTCTGGCGAAAATGGAATTAAAAGGTAGGGTAAGTGATTTTCTTTGGTTAAAATAAGTGTTAAATAGCTCTACATTCTGATAGTACTCATTGCTATAGCGTGTTTGTTCAGTAAAAGGAGTCTCCTTGTCTCTCCAGCTCTTTATTAAACACAAAATACATTTTCGTTTCAGTTTTAGTTTCATTTCCAATTTTTTCAAATCAGGATATAGATTAAACAAGTGAAATTTGAAGTGATGACAATAAGAAATGAGCAGAAAAAAATGGAACTGGAACACTATAAAAATTAAGCTTAAAAATGGGTACTTTCTCCAGATTGGCTGAGAATTTGACACCTACTGAAAAATGTGTTTTCTGTTTATTAAAGAGCTGGAGAGACGGGGAGACTCCTGTTACTTAAAGATGGAGTGCCATGATATTTTTCAACCCTAAAACCTGATCATAAGGTATTATTATTATGTAAGGATTTTTTTCAAAAAAAAAAAGTGTACAGAAATTGTTGAAAAAAAATGTTTATGTGGACACGCCTCCAGTTCATTAAAGGGGCTACACCATGAATTTAAAAAATATATATTATATATAAATATTGCCCCCTAATACGTTTTAAACAGGTTGTAAGCCTAAAAAACATCCAGATATTTTTTCTCACAATCTTACTGTCTGTCATTCCAAGCTTTTTCAGCTGCAATACCAAAACGTCCTATTGGGCAGGGGGGAGCTACTGAGCAATTCTGTCTGGCCATCATCAATGCAAAGTCAGGGCAAGTGACATCACTTGCCCTGCCATTCTGAAATGGCCTGTTCAGACACGGCCATTCAGGAAATCCATGAAATGAGCATGAATGACTGAATGTTAAAAAAAAATATTTTTTTGGGTACAAGAGACACTGGGGAGCCCAAAAAATACTAAAAACCTAAAAAAAAATGAAATTCATGGTGTAGCCCCTTTAAGTATGCCTGGTTCTCACCTTAGCACCTCCTCCGCCACCTTAGCACCACCCACCTGTCCTAGTCCCTCCTCCTCCTCATGCCCACACCTGTTGTGTTATGATAATGAGGGGGAGGGTATGTTTTTTGGGGGCTCTGTGATGTCACTAAAGGGCTGTTTCTCTATTGGCACGTTTGACCCTCAAGATTTCAGCCTCCAGGAAGAAACTCCAAATAATCAGAGAAGACATAAAACACCATAAAACGGCTTAATGAAGGCTTAATGAAGTTTTATCAACCTCATAGACACACGAAAAACAGAAAAAGTGCAAAAACATGGCACCAGCTCTTGAACAAACACTCTATAGCAATGATTACTATCAGAATATAGTGATTTAACCTTTTAACAAAATACTTTTTGTTTTAACCAAAAAATATCACTTACCCTACCTTTAATTCTGCCTTAAAAGTCTTAAGAACTACTACTTCCGGGTCTGAAATCACTGTCCCCACAGCTGCCGCGTTCATGGGAAATGTAGTCTTTGGGTTGTTTGACTCGTTTCTAGTGTTTATATTGTGTTACTCTTTGGGTAAATGTGTACATTTACACCTTCAGCCGATGCTTCATATCCATATGAGTAAAAACACCAGGGTGGTGTGTTTATTTTTGGAACACAGTTCTTATATGAAGCGATCTAAGATTCCCCAATGATGATATCAATACAAAAAGTAAAGCCATGAACCTATGGAATGCGCCCTCTACGGCAGTGACGTCAGGACTTTGGTGCTCTATAGAAATGGCATTTCTTTCAGTCAGGAATTCTTACACATTCTGCTGAGGCCTATCTGCCCAAACTAATTTCAATACACCATCATTTCAATGTATGAATTTCACATGACTTTACTGGCGTGCCATGAATAATAGCCAGATAGGCCGCAGAGGTGCATTTCAAAGCATTTTGTCCCAGGGAACCCCATAGACTGCAAGCCTATGGGGTTATGGGGGGGTATGGGGCTGGGCTGTGTTGTTTAACTTAAAAAAAAAGGTCCAAGCGTTTGTTTTAAAAGAGCCTATCTACAAGCCCATTTTCAAATAGCCAATGTATATGAGGTTAAAGTGCCTAGACCGAAGCTATACCAATCTTACCTGCTGACAGTTTGGACACCAGACAGACAGACGGACGGACGGACGGACGGACGGACGACTCAAGGTGGTCAACAATGCAGTCTCTCACATACAGGCGGTGGTCAAATAAGACTCCCTGTGCACAAATGATGGATTTATTGAGCATTGAAGGATCTACAACAGTGGCTTTCAAATGTCAAGCATTATATCCATGCATTCAGACCATGTGCATTTTGTCAATATATCAACAACAAGCTAACCCTGCTGAAAAAAAACAGCACAAACCAGCTTATGATGGTTGCTGGTTTTAGCTGGTTTTAGCTGGTCTTGGCTGGTCTTAAGCTGGTTTAGATGGCATACCAGGCTGGACAAGCTGGTCAGGCTGGTTTGGCAGTGTAGTTGGTTAGCTGGTCACTGAGCTGGATTCTGCTGGTCTTTGCTGGTCAGCCAGCTGTCTGGCTGGACTGACCAGCAAAGCCAAGCTGGTAGCTGGTCAGATGGCTGGACACTGGACAGCCCAGCAAATTCCAGCTGATAAGCTGGTCAAGTTTGGTTAGATCAGTGGTTCTCAACATGTGGGCCGGGGTCCCCACATGATTTGTGGTGGTCCCCAGATGACAGTGAAGTGACAATTTAAGGACCTTTAAAACCTTTTTAATACCTAAAAAAAACCATTACTGCATCAAAAGTAATCAACAAACTATAGTTACTATACTATAAAACATGGTCAAACATTGGCCAAATTGTCTAACAATAATAATAATATAAGAAAACATTTTGAAAATAGCAGATCTACAAGCTCACAACACCTTCCTTGCAAGGCGTTGTGAGCTTGAAGATCTGCTATTTTCACAATAGAGTCAAACTAAACGTAATGCATCAACTCCTACATTCCAAGTGCTTATCAGGGTGTGGGGTCCCCAGTTCAAATATGATTATTTTGGGGCGTCGCGGCCTGAAAGGGTTGAGAAACACTGGGTTAGATCACTGTTTCCCAAACAGTGGGTCGGGACCCATTTGTGGGTCATGTACACATTTTTATGGGTCACGAGGAAAGATCCCTTTTTTCCGTTTCCTACAAAAATATATTATATATTATTTTAAAAAAAATCCCACCCAAAAATCTAAAATCTTCAGCTGGCTGACCAGCAAAGACCAGCAGAATCCAGCTCAGTGACCAGCTAACCAACTACACTGCCAAACCAGCCTGACCAGCTTGTCCAGCCTGGTATGCCATCTAAACCAGCTTAAGACCAGCCAAGACCAGCTAAAACCAGCTAAAACCAGCAACCATCATAAGCTGGTTTGTGCTGTTTTTTTCAGCAGGGAAGGCAGGGGTATTCAACGTTTTTAAATGTTTTATAACACAAAAAAAGCCGGCAAATAAAACTTTCAAAATAAGATCAAATATAATACAGGCTACGTAAATGGACCCTTTACGTAGCCTGGCTCCAGCCTGTGAATCGCTAGCCACGCCCATTAAAAAAATATGTTCAGGCGATTCTGGTCTGGTGACGCTCTCATAGGAGGTCTCAGCCTCGGTTGAAAATCTGTACGACGAATCGGGATCGGGATAATCCAGTATGATCCAATCGCCAAAGAGTCTTTGAAAAAAAAACTTTGGCCACGCCCCCATCTCAGCAATCGGCTGCATTGAGAGGGCTTTCAGACTGAATAATGGAGTGAAACTAAATGAAAATTCAGGCTGAGTGTCAGGCTACCCTTTACGGGGTCTGTCACTCAATACTTCACCACATCGCTGGAAACCTGTAAACCTGTGATGTGACAAACAAACATACAGACTCAGATTCTATTCCCCTGCTCAGGAGCAACTGGGCTCTAGGTTGGGAGGCCATGGAGCCTAAAAGGGCCTGGGTAGGCCGGCTTCATCGCTCTTCCTCCTCCTCCATGGTACCATGGTAATCTCAGGCTAATGATGGAATAATGTAATGTTAAACACTAAGATGTCTATCAGTCACAACGCGTCGCTCATAATGTATAATTTGGGGAAAGCCTCTGGTTTGCATGTCTTGCAGAATGCTTTGCATGTGATTGCATATTCACTACCCGTGTGTTTCTGTTAGATCCTGGGCACCGCCAACTCAGCATATGAGTAGCACGGGTTGGGTCTTGGCTCCACATTAGCAATCCATCTCCCATCTGGGAGCTACATAACCTGTGTTACAGTGGCTTGAAAAGGAACCAACACAGCTCCCATTCAAAGTTTACTGACTGACATGTAATCACTTGTGGCGAAATATGTCAAAATATGTGGAGGAAATTCATGACAGTGGAAACCCTGTGTGTAGCTTTTTTTCCCCCCGGTATTTGAAAATAGCAGATCTAAACTAATGGATCATAGAATACAGAGAGACAGTGTAGTGTCTCAGTAAACCATAGGATCATAGAATACAGAGACAGTGTAGTGTCTCAGTAAACTATAGGATCATAGAATACAGAGAGACAGTGTAGTGTCTCAGTAAACTATAGGATCATAGAATACAGAGACAGTGTAGTGTCTCAGTAAACTATAGGATCATAGAATATATAGAGACAGTGTAGTGTCTCAGTAAACTATTGGATCATAGAATACAGAGAGACAGTGTAGTGTCTCCGTAAACTATAGGAGGATCATAGTTCCAGTCGCTAGTTTAAAGTCTTCTTTCAATCACCAATCCTTACTTCCCTTACCCCAGGCTGGAGGGGATGATAACAATTTCAACTCATTTCAGAATATTCCATAGAGCTTTAGATATAGCTTTACTTTTTATTTTGACTTTGCACAAAGAAGACAACATAATTATGACAGACACATAGTTAAAGGGAAGATAAATTCAATACTTAAAAATGGCTCTATGACTGAAAATGTAGTTACTTGTATAAGAACATTCACTTGAGCTGGGGCCTCATTCATAAAAATGATCTTCTATTATTGGTTTAAGAATATAGACTAAATGTGTATATTATACGTTTTGTAGTCAAGTTTGGTTAATCCAAATGATGTCACTTATGCGTGCATAAAAATAATGATTTGCTTATTGATTCTTAAAATAACTATAAAAATAAATATTTGTTCAAACTTAGAGCCTTTTTGCCTGATATTTAGACAACGCCTGGTTAATACTGTATGAATCTGCCATAAAATCACACAAAAAATTCAAATTCAATGTCCTGCAAATATTGTAGAGATTATTTTGTATGTATTTTGTATTATCATTGTATGTTTGTTTGATCATCTTCTGCCTTTTTACCAGAACAATGGTAACATGAGACATTGCTAGGGTTTAGTGATTCCACACATCCCATTTCTCTCTGTTCATTCTTTTCATGTTATATGGGTAAAATGCACTCTCATCTTTGTGAATTTAAAGCTATATAAACCAGAGATGTAGCTACTGTATCATGGCAGAGAAATAAAACCTAGGGTATGTATAAACATGTCTTTTAAAATGACATCGCTTTTGATAGTAGACATGATATCACTATCACATATTTTGTGATATCAAAGATGAAACTCATATCATGTGGGATAGGCAGATTGTGACACTAAAACCAATTTGTCATAAATCTCAGCTTTGCTTTGATTGATTGAATAACAATATTTGTGTGAAGAACCTTTTATAAATGAGGACCCCAGTGCCCAGCTTTTCAAGTTGCCTGCATCCTTAATATGATGTTAAAGACATAATCTGACAACCAACATTGACAAAATACATAATAAAATGTTGCACAATTTAAACCCACGTTTAAAATGTTGCACAATTTAAACCCAAGTTAAAAGGTTGACTGGATTTGGATACAAGTGACCAAAGTCCTTTCACGTGTTCACACCATCTACACACCATATTGTCTGTGTGAAATTGCACAATCAATAATAGTCATTAGAATGGCACTCCGTGTCATCTGTATGCATATGAGCCATTATTTAACAAATACACACACGACAAGTGACACGTGATTAATTTCAAGCTCAACATGTAAAATTATCTTTTGTAATGCAAAACACATATCTGATCAACCACAGATAGAAGCAGCTACAGTAGTTATAAGACACTCACAGTGGATTGGTGTGCATTATGGCACATATCAGTCCTGTATATAGCAGTCATCATCATCCTCATCAACACTTTCAAGAAGCCCTGTGAACAACAGAGTCTATACACTACAGTATACTGCTGCATCACTGGTAGTGAAAAGCTCGTACAAAACGTTTACAGGCTAGGTTGCGGATCTATATAAATGTAAATCACCCAAACCCTGTGATACGGGAGGAGGATAGAGATTCAAAAAGAATGGCTTCACACTCGACAGCTGCATGGAGTGGCCGGGCTTACAAACGGGAGGTCAGAATAAAGCAATGATAGGGGTACACCAGACTCTAATTTGTATTTAAGACCTGAGGCCGATTTTACAAATGCGGTCTAAATCAGTGGTTCTCACACTTCAAGATTTTTCTAAAATGTTTAAAAATAGCAGATGTGCTGTGTGCACGAAGTGACGCGCTTGTATATCTGCTATTTTTGAATAGCCAACGCAAAAATCTAAAATGACAGATACTTTCCCCGTTTTAATGGGTTAAAGTAGCACTTCACCAATTTCCATCCTTATCATATAATTGGTCCTCACCAATGGTCATTACAAGATGCCACCCTTTCTGTCTACTCACTATGCATCTCAAAAGTTCAAACAGTTCAGAAACCTGCCTCCCAATGATATCATCGATGGGGATTCCAAGCTAGTAGCCTACAGCCTTTCTCTTACTGGAAAGACGGCATGCTGAAATAGAAGCCATTGCTATTGCATTAAAGGACGACTTCGCCCATTTTCAACCTATCTTCACATACTTAGTTGGTCCTCACTAATGCTCATGATAAAAAAAAATCCTGCCCTGCCTGTGTCTCATAGGGCTGTGGACACTTAAGAAACCAAATTTTACCTATGAGGGCGGATTCTGCCAATGCTTTTCAATGGTAACGGAGCAGTTTGTTGCCATTTGCGGATTTCTGCAAAAAGAAACGCTCGGTTCCCATTGAAAAAATAAATATATATATATAGTGACACTTGTCGAAGTGGTCGTATGAAGTATAAATACATTTTAGGAATTATCTGGCAAGTTAAGGCATGGAAAGAGCAACGAGGTAAAACTGCTATTTATCTACTGCATTGAACACTCGCAATAGTCACACTTGCAATAATTTGTCATCCTGGTTTGAACATAGAAGACTTATTCACAGACACAAGAACTTACAAGTAAGTACAATAAGTACACAAGGGACAAAATATATAATCATTCAAATTAGCATTACTGGGTGCTAAAATAGTGCGCATACAGTACTGTATACAAACCTCAAAATAAAAATGATAGATTGTAATATTCTGAAACAAAATGCATAATATAATATTCTGAAACAAAATACCCAAATCTCAGATTAGATCATTTTCCACAATGAGATTTCTTCCTCCTGTTCCATACTGTGTTAATATATGTTTCAGTACATTCATATTTACTTTAGTAATTTACAATATTAGGTTAAAGGGGAATTAAAGGAAATCTCTATTTCAATATAAATAGCATCTTTAAATTTAACAAATTATTCTATATTTTTCTTCATTAACATTACTTTTTACAATTAAATATCTCAATTTGATATACTATATATTTTAAATATACTTTAAATATTTATATCTGCTAAGAATGAATGTGGTAGATGTATCAACAATTATCTATTGTTATGTAAATGATAAAATATATTTGAATTATTTCAATCATTTACACAATGATGATTATCTCCAATCTATAATCTCACAAAATCTTTCATTTGGGTAATCAATGTTATATTACCTTCATATTACTTTCCAATACACTATTCAATGTACAGTACAGAATTAATAACAATGTTGGTCAATTATGTTTTCTTTGGGAATGTCTGAAATCCACATTTCTGATGTGGTCATATATATGTGTCTCTCCGAAAGAGACTTTGTAGAGTTTATTGGCACTAATAATCTTTAAGCATAGATGACGGTAGTGGATAAAGCTAATTCAAGGGAAGAGAAAGTGGATGGGGGTTAGAATGAGGTATAAGCATCTCTTGGCACTGCTGAATGGGCCTACCAGCCCACCCAGGGGACCCTAAAAGTTAAATAGCTCCCTGCATGAAAAGTAATAAGGATCCCAAAGGTTTCAGGGCTGACTTGGGCCCTCAAGAGACACCTTCACACTTGATCATCTCACCCCAGTGCGACACTGTGGGTCAAGTCACCCATGAGCTCAAACCTAGCTCATTTTACTTTCACTTTAATCACTCAAAACTCAGGGTTTATATACTCAACCCCATGGTCAGACAAGGCCTTCGTATTTTCAGCCTGGGTTGAACGGACTAGGGGGTCGCCCCGGATTGAAGATGCAATTGTGAAAGCGTCATACATATTAAGGGTTCAAGCGTGATATGTGGAGAAATCCAAGTGATTTCACAACCCAGGGCACGGCTATAAATGTGGTAATCTGTGTATTGTTAAACTCATCAATCTTTAAGTGCATCGATCGGTCAACGGATCCACATTCTCACCCAAACCACATGTAAACAGACAACAGAAGTGGATTTAAAACCACCTGTCATCAGGTTTGCCGTGTTCAAGCAAGTCAACAGGCTGCTATAAAGAACCACTGTCACATTAACAGGCATACAGAGATACTCGACAACATCACAGAGAGAGAGAAAGCTGTGCAGTGAAAAGTACCCGGATCGTGTATCTGTTGAGTAGCTACCAGTGGGAAATATCCACTTGGCCGCCCATCCATCCATCCATCCATACATCCTTCTGTCCATACATCCATCCATCCATTCTTCCTTCCATGCATCCATCCCTCCCTCAGCCTCTGGGCCCCATTTTGCGCATCTTAAGTACCAGGTCTTATGACTTAACTTTAGACTTGGAGGCGTGGCCAATGCTGTTTCACCATTTTGAATGGCCAAACAGCATTGGCCACGCCTCCAGGTCTTAAGTTAAGTCATAAGACCTCGTACTTAAGACGCGCAAAATAGGGCCCCACGTCTCTTATCAGACATGAGACTCGTCCAGGTCCAGGTCGACAGGGGACAGGGGCAGTGGCGAGCTTCGGGGCGTGTGGCGGTGGGAGGAGGAGGAGGGGGGGGCCAGCAGCGGGACCAGCAGGGGGTTCTCCGTCCCGCTGTCCTCGCCCGCCCGCGGCGAGGTGTCGCCGGGCGGCAGGAGGGACGTGGTGTCCTTGTCTCCGGGGCTCTCGCGGATTCTCGACGGGCCCAGACCAGGCGGCGGCGGTGGCGCCGACGAAGGCGGAGGAGGTGGAGGAGGGGGAGGCGGCCCGGGCGCGGGCGCCGTCCCCAGCACCGGGAGCGGGGGAGGGAGAGGGGAGGCGGTGCGGGACAGGGGGAGAGGGGAGCAGGTGCGGGAGAGGGGCAGCGGGGAGCAGGCGCGAGACGGAGGCGTCGGGGTGGAGGCGCGGGAGATGGACGGGGGAGGGGAGAGGCTGACTCGGAGGCCCCACTGCTCTCTCCTCTCTTTGCTGGCGACGGCCGGAGGTATCTGAGGACAAGTTTCCTTTATTTATTATTAACAGTAGAGCCCCCCCAATATCCTATGGACAATTTAATACCTTCAAATCTCCCTACCTCAGTATGTGACTGTTTGTAACTCGCTATTTTTCTGATCGACAAGCTCACAACGTGTTGTGTTGTGTTGTGAGCTCGTACATCTGCTATTTTACCACTAATAGTGTTTCCCATTATTTTCAGATAGTAAGGCATTATTCTGAGACAAGTCATTATTTTAATACATTTTTGCATCACATCCGTGCCGTGGAAATGGGCTTCCATGGAGAAGCAGAAGCACCATGTATTGATCTTTACTCGTACCGATGAAGACAGAGATAAGGATGAAAAACAACAGAGTATTCCTTTAAGAGGAAACCATAGAGAGACAGAGTAGTAGAAATTACAGTACCTGGAAAAAAACATACCTGTGTTTTAGCGGGGCTGTGCAGGTCGGCAGTCACTGTGGCCAACGATAAAGAGGACGGGTCCAGGAGGGTGGAGGACTTGGAAGGGGCTGGGCTGGACTTCCTGCTCTCGGCAGGAGGGTCCGTGGGACTCTGCGTAGGGGGCTTGGTGGCCCCTGCGGCCCCCTGTTGCCCCTGAGTCTCTGTGAAGGTGACCGATCTCTTTTGGTCTGTAGGAACACAAACGCGCACGTCGATGGAGAGAGAGAGAGGCAGACAGCATTGGCCCCTAGCGATTCGTTTTACACAACGTCACTACCAAGAGAATGGATGCGGGGGGATGGGGCGCAAAGGAGGACACAGGAGGGTATGGGCGAGGCTTGGGGGGGATGCAAGACAGACATGCAGAGCGCCCTACAACGAGAGGTTTAAAAAGGGGTCGGGGGGGGGGGGGGCTGTGGGGTGGAGGGTAAAGCATCAGGATGGGGGGGGGGGGGGGGGGGGGAGGGGAGTGCGTCTCACCTTCACAGTCCAACAAAGTTTCTTTATTTTGACACAAGACAGAACAGAGTGAGAAGAGTCAGTTTGGAGACAGTCCATACAACAACAACAACAACACGCAAGATCGGAACGAAGACTGTGGTCATGTATGTGGGAGGGGAGGGGGGGGATGGTGTCACACGTCAGTTAAAGTCAGCACACACTTTAACCCAGGGGTCTTCAACAGGGGGTCCGGGACCCCTTGGGGGTCCTCAGAGCTACTATAGGGGGTCCGCCAAATCTTTGTGTGATTGGATGTCGTTTTTTTTACATTAACCACTTGAACCCTAAAATTCCTTTTCTGAGGGGAACATTAGGCGTTGAGAGCTTGTAGATCGGCTATTTTTTGCAAAGAGACTATAGGTGTAGAGGGAAAAAATAGCAGACTAAGTAAAAAAAAAACTTTAATCTGAGACACAATTTTATACAATATAGAGTAGGGGGTCCCTGCTTCATCTCTCTCTCAGCTAGGGGGTCCTTGGCCTGAAAACGTTGAAGACCCCTGCTTTAACCCATTAAGACATGGAGGCCGATTCTACAAATCAGCCTTCTAAATCAGTAGTTTTCACACTTTCAAAAATGTTAAAAAATAGCAGATGCACATGCTCGCAACAGGGCGCAAAGTGACGCACTGTGAGCTTTTTGAATAGCCAACGCAAAAATCTAAGCTGAAACAGATGCTTTCCCGCTTTTGGGTTTTAAAGGCATAGAGTCCAGAGGTAAGCGCGCACATCCCAAAAAAACGTATCAGGTGCTGAACAACAATACGTACATGCCAGAGGATCCTTTTGCCGGCATTTTAGCCAGCTTGAGGAACCGAATGTACTGTAGTGAGGATAAGCATTACATCCGACGGTTGTTTTTGTACCACAAAAGATGTGATTACATTGTATTTACATCGCGTTGTCAAAAGAAGACCACAACAACTACGCTGTTTCAGGTTTTCGGCAGACATTTTGATGTGGTGCGTACTTGATATAAGGTGTAGGGATAAATCTAAGACATTGTACTTGATCTGCACACACACACACTCATCCGTTTTCATCTTTATAAATTATGACACAATCTCATCGTACTTGCGCGCGCGCACACACACACACACACACACACACACACACACATACACAGGGGGGGGGGGGGGGGTCTGTGTTGTTGTGCTGTTACCCAGTGGTTTGTTTTTGGGCTGGATACTCCGGCGTGTTGTGGAGAGTCGCGCTCCAGATCGACAGCGGGGCTCCGTCTTCGGAATTGACAGCAGGGGGCGCCGCAACTGGAGGAACAATAATAATAATACAATAATACCAAGCTTCTGTGAGGCACAGAACTCCAAAACGTGTTATACATAGTGGACAGCTTATGGGTCTCAATTATGGTTGCACCAAATCAGATATTGATCATTTATTTTCTTAAATCTGTATTTCTTGATACTTTTAACAACTAATATAATGAAAGATGGGACACACACACACACCTGTCTGAGTCCTCGCTTCCTTCCTAACGGTGGTTGGATCAGAAGGTTCTGTTGGCCTGGTTCACTCTGCACACTGGCAACCCTAGGACATGGAACCACACGCACACGCACACACACACACACACACGCGAGGAGATGATACAGAGACAAACAGCAGTGAACACATCAAATGATCACTGTCTCCACAAACTACTCTACCAACTACGATGCAACACTTACAAGACACAATATGTTACAGGACGCCCAATCACAGCGCAGGAGAAGAGCTCTGCTACGATTCATAACACCCAAACAACAACAACAACAAAAACAGCAACAACAAGAACAGGGGATTGTGGGGGAAGGAATAGCAACCCCAGGCAAGAGAGTGTTGTCAGGATACGTAAACCAATCAAAATGTGTGACTTATTTTATTTTAATTGTATCAATACAAAGAAAAACATGGATCCACTTTTAATGTATACAGTAGCCTATGTTCAATTGGACACTGAATTTGACTAATCAACAGCAAAGGGTTATAATTAGTCTAAGGTTTGTCCTGCACGAGGGTTGCCACCCCAGGGTCCCCCATGCCCCTACAGATTGGTATCCAGGAAAGGACAGACCAATTTGAGACCAGCAAGAAGCCAGATTACACACTTTATGAGAAACACCATGGTACCGATGGGCGAGAGAGAGAGAGAGAGAAGCTGACATTGGTGATGATACACTGTAGGAAGAAAAAAAAGCTAACAGCAAAAAGTGAACCGCCCTTGAGGGCGGGTGGGTTTGAATGGGGGGCATGTAGTTCGGGGGGGGGGGGTTCAGCTAACAGTTTTGCGAGATCGGGATTGGGACCAGTGTTTTGGACAGACGGACCGACTGACATCCCCATCCCAGTGCTGCAGACACACTGAAATCCAGCGACATCGTATCAAGACACAACGCTCTACAGCCAGAGCCCGGTGCGGTTTTCTGGATGCCATGGCGATGAGGTCACTGCTGTGGTAAAACACTGTGTCCATCATTTATTTACTCCATTATCCTGAATGTTCTTTTTAAGGTCTACCTAACGGTCATGGTTAGAAGAGTGGATGAGCTGAGGAGATGGAAGGGTCAGCATGGAGCTCAAAGGGAGTGTTAGGGGGGGTGTTGACAGAGACACGGCACATTGCACCCACAGAGAGAGAGAGAGAGAGAGAGAGAGAGAGACAGACGAAGAGTGGAGGCCCCAAGGCCGCTTGATCGGATGTGGATGAGTGGTCACACGGAACGAAGACGGCCAGCGAGAAGGAGGAGGGCTGTCACCTCGCCCCCTCCTCCCCCCGTCCGGTGGCAGACAAGACGTTCAGAACGGGACACACAGAGAGAGAGGGGGGGGGGGGTGGGCACTGTACCTAGAGAGGGTACCCTCCTGCAGAAGACCCTGGGATTCATCTAGCACATTGGGCTCACTGCAGAAGATGGGTGAAGAAGTGAGGGTTTAAAAAAAAAAAGACACCAGCGTTAAGCTGTGGGGAACTTCCTGGAAGTTTGGTGGAAGTTGTGGCCTTCTGGTGTTTTGAAGCACAGCTATGCAAGAACGTTCAAAAAACTCTTACCCAGACATTATGTCAAGGTTACTGGCACAATGCTGCTCTTGGGCTGCCGGGTAAGCGATTAGAAATCAATGAAGTTACACAGTAAAAGGATGACACTCTATGGAATGTGACCAGGTCAGAATTATGGGTTATATGTTCAGGTTAGAATTATGGGATATGACCAGGTGGGTCAGAATATTCATGATATTTGACACTCCAAGTGGACACGTCATAGGAGGGAAACAGCAATCTATAGCGTTAACAATTGTATATATATGTGTGTATGCATATGCATATGTGTGCAATGTGCATTATAAGAGAAAATACATGTGATAATTCATAAAGGAGGGCTTGTGACTTCCACTGAACACTCAACAGTTCACTAAACATATACGTTTAGATCCGAATGGATAAGAACACGTACGTATAATAAGTACATTTACCGAGCGTTCCGTGGACGTTGCGAAACCTCCTTTATGAACCGAACTCCTGTGTTTTGCAGTTTGTGCATGACATTTAACTGAACTCTATAACATATATTCTGTAAGTTTGTATCGTGTGTGTGCATACATATGCAGTATACTGTGTTATATACTTATATGTATTACGTTCTTAAGTGGTTATTTTAGCTTGTATCAGTCAAGTGTGTGTGTGTGTGTGTGTGTGTGTGTGTGTGTGTGTGTGGCGGTGGAACAGTACCTGTGGCTGGGCAGCATGGTGGCGCGGGGGGCGTCGGGTTGCGAGGCTGCTGTGCCCGTGGCGTGACTGGAAAATCGCCGCTGAGACAGACTGGGCAGGAAGACCTCATGCTCACTCACCACACTAGGAATACTGATGGAATCATCTGGAGAGAGACAGAGAGAGATACAGACAGACAGAGAGAGAGAGAGATCATCCTCCATTGTGTCACTGGTGCTGAACAAACGGATTGAAAAGGCAACTTGGACAAAATGAGTTGATTCAAATTCATCATATGTCTCTAATATTAGATATCAGGTGGACATTTACACTTTGGAGGAATGCAAAAAAAAAAGAAAAGAAAATGTGGATGTTGCTAAATTACTTGGAACATTGTAACTAAAAACTGTATTCTTACAAATGTCATACAGGTGGAAATAAAATCTATGGAAGCATGAATAGAAAAACACATCAGCATCAGCCATCTGATTCCATTCAGCTTTCCACAGATGATTTTTTTTTTTTAAATCCCAACGCATGCCCAGAGATACTGTAAGTACAAATGAAACAGACACACAAACAAACAGCGACGTCGTGATCCGTCAGAAAATCGGAAAACGCTTCGACGGCCGAACATGGGGCAAACGGAAAGAGAACTAACCGCGAACACTGAAAGGAAGGAAGGTCCTCTTACTCTCCTCCTCGTCTTCGTCGGTGCGGCTGAGCGTGTCCTGGGAGGGCTGGCGTGACGGCTGGCTGTCCTGCTCCCACACCGTGCCGGTGCCCGTGTTGGAGCGGGACATGGTGGCCAGGCTGAGCCGGTACGCCGACGTGGATGTGCCCACTGTGCTGATGGAGGTCTTGCCTTGGTACGCTGTTGGATGGAGGGCTTGATCAATAATGCGACTATTATTGATCGATTCTAGGTCGATTCTACAAATGCTTTCTACGGTTTACTGAAAAACGTATATTGCTCTATCAGTGGTGATCAAACTTTTTCATGTCAAGGATCCCCAAAATTGAATGTATATGGCCGCCGACCCCCATCTTAAATTATTTTGTTCCAGGGACCCCAAAAACAAAGATTTGAGTAAAAAAAAAAAATCACTTTAAAATAATTATATTTTCAAAGATTTGCTAAAAAAAAAATCACGATTTTTGAATAGCCAAAGTATAAATGATACAGATGCTTTCCCAGTTTTAATGGGTTAATATGATGTCAATCCAATTAACAATTGTGGGATCTCATTCTAAATCAGAGATATAGCGTCGCTATTTATACCGTCCAAAACCGTAATTTTTCAGGAAATGGAAAAAAGAGCCTGTGTTCCAATGTTATTATTTAGTCTCAAGTTCTTGTTAAATACTTTTCATTGGTTAAATATTTATAAAACCCACAGACAGACTGAGTCAAAATGTATCACATTTCAATGTATTGTGAGCTTGTAGATCGGGTATTTTCACTACTTTCCATCCTACAGTGACTATGTTCAATAGTAAGGCAAAAAGGAATGGCACTTAGACCACAGTCACCACTGCTGTACAAAACCACAAGATAGGAGCAGAAGAATCAAAAGTCAATGGAGTGGTGCTGTCTGACCCGAGCCGCTGTGCACCGCCTCCTTGAGGATCTTCAGCTCGTTGTTGAACTCGGCGAACAGGGAGCTCTTGCAGAGCGGCCGCGGGATGAAGCGCCGCTCCAGCTGGTCGGCGATGTGATGGCGCGCCGTGATCTCCTCTTGCGAGTCCGCCGGCTGGGTCAACAGCTGCATAGCCAGACGGAGCGCACACACACACACACAGTTAGAAAGAACAGTGGTGTAAAGTAACTATGTACATTAAACTCAAGTACTGTACTTAAGTACACTTTTGAGGAATGTTTACTTTACTGGAGTATTTCCAATTTTCAGTACTTTTACTCCTACAGTACTCCACTACATCTCAGAGGCAAATATTGTACATTTACTCCACTACAATGATTTGAAAACTTTAGTTACTAGTTACTTTGTAGATTTTGATTATTATCACAAAACATACAGTAACCTCTTCAGCCCTATACATTTCGGCCATTTGAAAAGAATGTGAGCTTGTAGATCTGCTGTTTTCAAAAGATGTCTATACATTTGAAAACTTGAAATGGGACATTCTGCATAATGTGTACTTTTGCTTTTGGTACTTTAAGTACAATTTGATGCCAATACTTTTGTACTTTTACTTGTAACAGAGTATTTCTATACTGCAGTATTGATACTTTTACTTAAGTAAAACATTTGAGTACTTTTTCCACCACTGAGAAAGAAACACTTGAGTGTATAATAAATGGAATGTAATAGAAGCAAGGCAGAAAGTTGCCAAGATGCCACTGCTTACCTTGCACTGTATGAAGGGCCTGAGCAGAACAAAGATGGGGATTCGGGTCCGTACTATGAAGTCGATGAAGTCCCAGAAAGCCAAGCCACCGACCTTCCTCAGGGCCATCTCCTTGACCTGCAGACTGAGGCGATACCACTGGTTCCCAAGCGAGCGCTCGAAACACACCAACACCACTTTCAAAGCTGGAGAGAGGGAGAAGGACGCAAGAGTGTGAATGACAGGATAACAAAGGGATTGCAGGAAAATAGCCCCTTGTTTTTATAATTATTATTAATTTAAAAACTGAAATTCAAAAGAAAATCATTCTAAAAAGAATACAAGATTTCTGCCCGACAGCGAAAATATTTGACTGTGGGTTTAAAATGCATCAATAGGCTCTATGCACAGCAGCCATATTGGAAAGAAATTGGGCCTCTTCTTCTTACGTCCTTCACAGGTGTTACCAATGATACTAATGAAGGCTCTGTTCCACTCTGGTCAGGGTGCTGATATCATCATGCATGTTGGCTCACTAGAAACACCCCTTATGGTGGGTGTGTAACTCTGAGAGTGTACAAATGGAACCAAATTTGTACACTCTCAGAGTTATGGGGGTCCTTGAAAATAAGACAACCACTGAGCGACACTAAATGGAACGGAGCCTTAATTAGTATCATTGGTAACACCTCTGAAGGAAGCAAGGAAGGGGCCCAATTTCTGTCCAATATGGCTGCTGTGCATAGAGCCTATTACTCTACTTCTCTAGTTACCCAGATAAGCAGCCTGGCTGGTGGACTCGGCCAGTCCCTCCCGGCGCAGGTCCTTGCCCGTGTCGCCCGGCGTGGAGCAGTGTGCCGGCGAGGCGTCCAGCATGAAGTTCTTGGTGCGGGAGGTGGAGATGATGCGCGGAGGAAGCAGGATGTTGATCACAGTCTGCAGGAGCAGGAAGATCTCCGGCTGCTCCAGGTGGGGGCTGTCTGCACAGGACAGGACCAGACAAGCACACACACACACACACACAACTTCACGCTTTGATTGATGATAATAATCGAGAAGTTTTCTATTAAAAAAAAATAATGAGCTAAATTAATTCTGATTAACTGATTTACTGTGGTGTCGTGCAAAAATACAGAAAATGGCTTGACTCGTTATGACCTTTTTTCCACGATGAACACCCGTCGTTTTAACTTATGAAAGTTAAAACGAGTTAAAAGTTAAGCTTTATTTGCTCTCTAGTTATTTAAGTTGCTGAAACTTCTGATAATAGCCTTATGTGCACATTTGTGTGTGTGTGTGTTTACCTTTTCCTTTGTGTGTGTTTTACGTACATGAGAAAGTGGCGTATATGAGTGATTGATATTGGTATTATTTTGTTTGAGGAGCTGAAATTGCATTTAGCAAAATAGCTGTTCCTCATGACATGCTGTGAATAACCAGGGAGTTATTATTATGCGTAGCCTACCTGTTTGGAACCTTATATGATCCTCAAAATGCCCGCATATTACGTCTTGCATTGTATTTTAATGTTGTTCACACTTCAGTGCACTAGAACTTAAGTAGGATATGCTATTGTCGTGTGTGTTGTTTGTTTTTGCTTCATGGGTAGGGCTTAAACAATTAAAATGTTTTATTTGTAATGACTGACAGTCTGTCTAAAATCTGAAAAATAATAAAACAAATATGTATATGGCCTATTTGTGTTGTTGCCGGTATGATGCATTGCACATAGAGGGGCGGCATAATATTAATATTTTTTCGCCTCGAGCAGCAGAAGTGCATGCGCCAGCCCTTGTGTGTGTGTGTGGGTGAGAGAGTGAGTTTCTCTTTACCTTTGCTCCCAGAGCCGACAGTCAGAACAAAAGGAATGAGCAGGTTAAGCAGCATGCCCTCTCGCCTCTCCTGATTGGTGAACGGTGAGATCACGTGACCCAGAGGAAAGTCATCCTTCAGAGCCTGGGGAAGAAGAGGAGCTCAACTCAACTCGGCTTTATTGTCACATCACAGGTTTACAGGTGTAAGGGAGTGGGTGAAATAATTTGCTGTGTAAGCTTCACCAGCTTCAAGAAAGGTGGAAAGAGATAGAAAGAAACACAAAAACAGTACAGATATCAACACGGGCAGTGTGAAATGTGTACATAAGTTGCATGATATACAGTACACATAAGGTACGAGGGTAAAATAGCAGTGGGATGATGCTGTTAACCCATTAAGACCTGAGGCCGATTCTACAATGTATTCTGACATAGTTTTCTGAGAAACCCATGTTGCTATATCAGTGGTGCTCAAACTTTTTCATGTCAAGGACCCCCATTATATATATTTGGCTGCGGATTCCCATCTCAAAATATTTTGTTCCAGGGAACACATTTTCGCGATTTTTCTAAAATAGCAAATCTACAAGCTCATAGCGCGGCACGAATTGACACACTATGAGCTTGTATATCGTCTATTTTTTAATAGCCAAAGTATAAAATAATGGTTAAATAGTAACTATCAAATAGTGGTTAAAATCTAAAATCTATCTGACACAGACACTCCCTCTGTACCCTTCATTCTTGTGGAATTAATTTCGAGCCACTGCAGCGATGAAAACGTCAAGTTGTTGTAGGAGCCTATACAGTAGGTGCGAGGAGAGAATGTAGGGCTGTACCTGTATCTGCAGAGCGACCAGCCGGACCACCGCTGTGCTGAAGGGGAGGGGAGGGGACAGGTAGGGGCTCAGGTGGAGCAGGGGCAGCCCGTCTGCGACACTGGACGGTCCCACCACACCCATTACCTGAGTACATGCACAGACAGTAAAATAATGCATGCACGCGCACACACTTTTGTGTACTGTATGGGTGCAAGTTTGTTGATATGTGTGGATGTATCTCCATGGCAGTAATGTATATGCCATCCCGTACCAGTAAGGATAGTCTGGAGCGGATGCCTAAATTGTCTCTATGCATGTGTGCATGTCTGTGTTGTTGATAGTGTACTATAGTGTGTGTGTGTGTGTGTGTGTGTGTGTGTGTGTGTGTGTGTGTGTGTGTGTGTGTGTGTGTGTGTGTGTGTGTGTGTGTGTGTGTGTGTGTGTGTGTGTGTGTGTACACCATCCTGTACCAGGTTGACGCAGACGTTGATGAGCGAGCGCAGGTGTGGGAGGAAGGAGATGATTGGTTGCCGCTGCAGAGTCAGACAGATGCCCTCGATCAGACTGCTGGCCGCCTCCCATTCCACCTGTCTCCTAGATACCACACACACACGCACACATGCACACACAGTGAGAACGCACACACGCAAACTTGAGGCTTCTGTTGAAAACTTCAGTCTCCCACACGAGCCATGATTGGATAACATTTGTATCCCGACCTGGAAATGTAGTTTCTGTTCGAGAGATGGGGAGACCACTGTTACTAAACTCTACTGCAATGATTTCTATCCGAATATAGAGCTATTTAACACTTATTTTAACAAAAGAATGTCACTTACACCACCGTTTATGTAATCAAACACAATAACATTATACTATAAATTATAAGGAGGAAGGAGGACATTGAACTCTTGAATCACAGGTAAACACACACACAATGTACAACAAACTGACTGCAGTTCTGTATGAAATTCTAACATATATAGGCTAACAAACTAATGCTAAACGAGAAATATCTTATATATTCAGTTTGATCTGTGCCTGATTACTCAACAATGACAACGTTTCTGTTTATAAATAATAAATGCAGATATTGCATAGTTCACAAATACAGCCAGCCAAAACGATACTGCAACAGACCATCTAAACGCTACTGTGACAACACGCAGTCACGCATGCACGCACACACCACAGTGACGGCACTTACGGCGCAGGCAGCACTCACAGAGACAGTGCTATAGGTGGCAGCGCCAAGTAGAAGCCAACCATACCCTAAGTACACACCACGGCACAGGGACTGCCACTGGCACGGCACAACACGCTTCCACGCCAAGCGATAGACACGGTAGTGTATAGGGGGGAAAGCGCGGCAAACAGACCTGGTGCACAGTGCCTGAGGGCGAGCGCACCTGAGCGTGGGCATTTTGTGGATCTTGTTGAACATGCGGTCCAGCCTCTTCAGGATGAGAATGAGGGCGGGGCGCACCGCCTCGGCCGACCAATCGGTGATGGGCAGCATGTCCATGATGTAGCGCCGCAGCCCGCGGCTCTCCATGGTCAGGGTGTCGTAGGGCGCCAGCTTCAGCAGGGCGTGGGCGATCTCCGCCAACCTGTGGGTAGACAAACGCATAACGTATGCTTATGTATATTAACCACGCCAACCCTATAGCGTCCCTACTCAGAGCATGAAAGCACGAGCACGAAAACAGCAGATATATACACTTTACAAGTCACAGCGCATTGCGTTGCAGCACATTGTGAGCTTGTAGATCGGCTATTTTCGGTGTAGAGGGGGAAAAATGGGGCCTAGCGTCCCGTCAACCCTGGTTTAAGTAGTTAAATCTTCACTTTCATGTTGCAACATCACAAAGTGATATGTGACAATAAGCGATAAGAATTGAACCTACAGTATAGGAGAAGCAGAGCGCTTGCATAATATGCACACACACACACACACACACACACACACACACACACACACACACACACACACGCACACACCTCATGTGGGACTTGATGTCAAGCAGTTCGAGGGCGATAACCCGAGGCTCCCCGGCTACGTTCTGCAGGATTTTGAGGCGTGGGCCGCAGTGCTTGTAGAACTCGGTGCAGATGTTGAGGAGAGACTCGCGGGGTCGACGGAACTCCTCTCTGGCGATGCGCTCGTCCAGCTCCTCCCTGGGCAAGCCCTGGCCCTCCTCCAGGAGATGGAGGTTGTCTCTGCACACACACAGTCATAAATACACAAGCAAAGGGACACACAAACGGACAGACACACTCATAACATAGACTGCAACAGAAACAGAGCTGCAGTGCGGTCCTGACCTGAGGTTGGGTCCTCCTGACATGGTGTGGTTGGCCGTGGTGGCGCCCTTGTGGCCCTGATCACAGCGGGATATCTGGGGGGCCGTCATAGGTCTGTTGGTGGAGGTGGGGTGAAATTGTTATGGAAGCAAACAACACATTCTCACCCCAAGCTAATCATATACGGTAGAGATGCGCGGATGGCCTCTCACGTCACCCGAATCTGAATGTACAAATTAATTATCCGCCCGTTATCCAACCACAATAATTATATTATCCAATTCAAATATCCGCACCAACCGTTTTTCCCGTATGTCAAAATATTATTATTTTCTGTTATTCCCCGTTAGTTTTAGTATTAGTTGTGCCGTGCGATGTGATCATAAAAATGCATTGATTTAGCCTATGGAATGTCGGTGCGTCTTTTCTTTTTTTTAAACCGGTGCTGCGCTGAACATACAGAGCGCACTGGTCTGCTGCGCTCAACATACAGACTCCGTGCGGCATCCAGCATACAGGCATCCAACATAGATGCGGCATCCAACATACAGAGCGCACTGCTCTGCTGCGCTGTTCAGCGCAGCACAGGTTTAAAAAAAAGAAAAAAGACGCACCGAGATTCCATAGGCTAAATCAATGCATTTTGTGATCGCATCACAGAGGCTGCTCTACACACTCACAGACACAAGCACGCAGAGATTTAGCTATTTTATGGATAGATATATTAGATGTCATTAATTTATTTACCGCAATATTTCACCCGCGGTTTATCCGATATTAATTCATAATTATATTTGATTGACCCGAATCCACCCAAACCGCGGTTAACTGCGGCAACCGCGGCTAAAACCGCGATCCGCGCATCTCTAATATACGGACACTTTGTCAGGACACCTTGGTGTCACTGGGTCAGTGCACTGGATACTACTTTAGAATAATATTTTGAGATAGGGTAGTTCGAAAGTCACATTGTCACGTGAATGGCGACGGAATGCAGACGTTTCTCACGTAACTGATGACGGACTGTGGAGGTGACTGAGAACAAGGTGAGGTTGCCACTAACAGCATTGAAAATAAGTTACAAAAATAATTACTTAAGAAAGGTTGGGCAGAAGACATGACTCCTTTTGGGTGAGAAGGGTCAATGGTCAAGGGCACAGACATATTTCAGGGATGGACAGATGTAAAACAATAGATGCTGGTTCAGGCAGGGTTTGCACCCTCAGGTGCCTTTCTTATCTTTCTTCATTTCATAATGCATTTATTTCCTTTGAACTGTCCACCATCCATGGGGAGGTCTGAGTGCAAGCTGGCCCACAGCACACTGCTCTAGCAGCTTGTTAGAGACTCAGTGTCTTGCTCAAGGACACTTCAGCAGGGAGACAAATCCCCGCTCATGTTTGTGTATTTGGCCAAATGTCCCACGCATACGCAACATTGACTTCTCATCAGCTGCCACATGTAACTTCACTGAATCTCGCATTCCTGCATGTGTACAATACTGTATTCGGCCAATAAACCGATACACGTTGCCATTGAGTGTGTGTGTGTGTGTGTGTGTGTGTGTGTGTGTGTGTGTGTGTGTGTGTGTGTGTGTGTGTGTGTGTGTGTGTGTGTGTGTGTGTGTCGGACCGTGTGAGCGTCTCAGAGCTGTACAGTAGGGCCTGCAGGGAGGTGGCGAGCGCAGCGATGGCAGCGATCTCGTCCCTGGCAGCGGATGCTGACTCCATGGTGACAGTGTTGCTCTTCAGCTTCTGGAGGAAGCAGGGAACCAGAGCCTCCAGTACCATCAGCATCTGCAGACTGGATACACACACACACACCTTTTGTGCCCATATATGGAGCTGACTGATTTGTTTGCTGATGTCATGACGACACATTGAGGTTAGACAACACACTGGCTGCATTGGGAACTCCTTATATGGTTATGGCTGAGTCATGGTGACATGAGCGTGACGTCAGAGGTCAGAGGTCCGCAGCATTTGACAATCGACAGCAATGATTTACAAATAATCTTGCACCTATAATTGACGGCCAAACTCATGGGGCTACACATGTGTGTGTGCGCGGTCTCCACGCACACACATGGCCCAACTAACTCCACATTTTACCCCAAAATTCCTCAATATTCTGCCTCTGAACCGGCTGCTTCCCATACCGTTACTCTACTTCCATGATGTACAATAAATATGAAACGCATTATGCCCCAATACTATGCAAATCTCTGCCCCAGCGCGAAATTCACTTCCGGGTGCTTATTTTGGTCTGACATCAGAGAACCCACATATTTGGGCATAACTGATATAGACAGCTCCATATATGGAGATGTCTGACACTATCTGACATCACCATAATGACAGGGGCACAGCCATCACGGTCCCATATTTGGGCATAACTGATATAGGCAGCTCCATATATGGAGATGTCTGACACTATCTGACATCACCATAATGACAGGGGCACAGCCATCACTATAAAGGACCTGGATGCCCTGGCCAATGCCAGTGTCCTCAGCGACGCTACCAATGCCACACACGTCCACGTGTCCTCAGCGACGCTACCAATGCCACACACGTCCACGTGTTGTTGCCTTGCAACTCTACTGCACGTAGCCCCTACCCCCTCTACTGCACGTAGCCCCTACCCCCGCAGAGCACACAGAACGACACAGAGACAACAGGAAACTTTACTACGCAGTACACAGAACGACACAGAGACAACAGGAAACTTTACTACACAGTACCCACAACTTCGCACGCAGCCATGGGACCACGCAAAAAAGCTATGCTGGGCAAACGCACACGCAATGCCACTCGCCAGCGTGTGGCTCGCGCAAATGCAGCCGCAAACGCTCTTCAATGTCACAAATACTCTCAACCACAAACTGCATACCACAACATCCCGGCTAATTCCTTTTTGCCCACACACAACTGTCTCCACTTCTCAGCTAACCGCAGTGACAGCAACCGCGCCAGCAGAAGGACAACTCGCTCCTTACAGACGCCCCCCGCCAAAAGTAAGTGCTTTGATTTACCCCATAATCCCTCCAATGCATTCTATCACCCAATCTCTCACATTCCTTTTCCTTACATCTACACAGAATATTACAATTACTATGTTACGCACACATTTCACAACTGCCTAATCATGCATGCTGTCCATCTCTCTCTTCGCAGAACGCCGCTATGAGGACCATCAATACACAACACACTCTCATCCATCACAAAGGACAAAACCAAAGGATAAACACTTCAGAAGAGCGTGGACACAGCCACAACAACTCACAGAAATAGTTGCCTTTCCCACACCTGCAATGGATTGTATCTGCACTTCATGCAAGGCCGTCATGTTCCCCTGGGAAACATCAAAACTTTCAAAAGATCCTGTCCCACTCAAAACCTTCAGTGCCTGTTGCCATTACGGAACAATCCAACTACAGCCATTCAAGGACCCCCCTCCTGCACTTCAAGCTCTGTTTGACAGGACCTCTCCAGAATCCCAACAATTCATGGCCAACATCCGACAGTACAATGGCTTAGTGTCTATGGCTTCTAAGAATGTCACCGGTAAAATCATTGCATTCAAAGGACTACCTACACAGTGCAACGTCGCGCGGACGCTAGATGTGAGGGCCGCGCAGCGGCCCGAACTTCTAGTTATACTAATTCATACAGTTTTTCTGTAGAACGATGTTCTCTTAGAGCGAAAGACTGATGACCAGTATGTGTGTACAACAGTACACTTCCATACCTCCTGAAGGATTCTGGGGCGTATGCCACCACAGTCACACACAACTTGATGGCCTCGCTGATGGAGAACGCCAGGTCCTCATTTCCATAGCAAAAATCTGCAACGCAGATAGCAACAGTTATAAAGTAGTGAAAAAAAGAACAAACCTCAAAATTGTACTTGAATACAGTATGTGGGTGAATGTACCACGACTGCAAGTTTTTTAGGGTTTGGAGTAGGGATGGGACAATAAGAAAATTACATGTCACGATTATTGTGGCAAAAATAATTGCGATTAACGATATTATCGCGATAATATGCTTAAAACGTAAATGCCACTTTTGTTAACCACTTGAAACGCCTATTCTTGGGGGAACTTTTGCCAAAAATAGCCACAAAGTTGTGAGCTTGTAGATCTGCTATTTGGTGTAGAGTGAAATAAGAGCGTACAATTTCTTTTTTTTTCTTCATGATATACAATAATAACGATTATTGTCCCATCCCTAGTTGGGAGAACAGTAGTGATGTTTTACCGAGGGAGCGTAGAGGTTTCTCTGCCTTGACCAGCTCTCCAGCATCCAGAGCGTCCTCCGTCTCTCCTTCCAGAGACACCAACAGATCAAACAGACACTGGGCAGACACCCCCTTAGACAGGCCTGTGCTGGTACTGGTCTATGATGGGACACAGTGGAGTGGAAACACTGGTGGTTAGACGTGTACCGTACATGTCTACACAGTACAAGCAACTCATAAACAGATGCACTGTTTTGAATCTATACAGGCTTCAGAACATAGTTATAAAACACTGTATTGAATCACATTGCATCGTATCACATTGGATGGGGTTGAATGGAAATGTAATCTGGGGACCCCCTTAAAATCATGTGGGGGCCCCCCGGGGGTCCCGAACCCACAGGTTGACCCACTGATCTAGACGTCTTGAATCATTGATCGCGTACCAAAATGCACATCAAATCGGTCTTACAGGGTGAGATGCACAAAGCTAATGCACATGCATTTAAATTGAGTATATCAGTAGTTCATGTAAGTGTGTGTGCGTGTCTGTGCGTGTGTAAGTGTGTGTGCGTGTCTGTGTTTGTGTGTGTGTTCATTGGTATTCTTACGGTAAACTCGAGCAGCGGGGCCACGCTGGCAAACAGCTGCAGAATGAAGGGCTTTCTGTGCAGGATGTAGAACTGTCGGCAGCAGAACTCGATGCCCTGTCTCAGCAGAGGGTTGCTCTCGTAGTCAGCATAAACCTGATATGGAAATTCAACAAGGTGTATACGCGTCACAATATGTGACAATATTAAATATCTCACGATGAGGGGAGAGTATAATAAATAAATGAATTCATCCATTGATTATTTTTTAATTAATGATGAGTGGAGAGCTTGGCGTTCAAAGGTCAATGTAAGAAACGTCTAACTACAAGAAAGAAATGGCACGAATGGCATGAGTCTTCACCTTTATTTCTACAGCGTGCCATTATTTTGTATTCATCAAACAGTCCAAATGTTGATTACGCAGCCAATAAATGTGTCCATACACAGTAACCTGCAGCACGATTGGTGTCTATTGATGGGGAATTTTTACGTTTGCGACCCCAATCTATTTGGGATCTTCAAGTGATCTAGACCTGCTTTCTTACCAACCCCCTTTTTCCCCCCTGCCGACAAGAACGGTGTTAGAAGTGACGGGAAGATAAACCTATAGCAGTTCCCTTGCAGTAGGGGTACTGTCTTTGATCTCTGTCCTTTGACCTGACAATGCCATCTGTTCTTATCAAAGGGACACTTGTGGACACACACACACACACACACACACACACACACACACACACACACACACACACACACACACACACACACACACACACACACACACACACACACACACACACACACACACACACACACAGTAACCTGTATCTTTCCTTCACAGTATCATGTGTTTCAGTTTTAGTAGACCTATTACTGTACATGTACAAATGCTTTGTTGATGTATTCTGTGTTGTATGAATTATTCTGTATTGTTGTGCTTGCAGTCAACAGTGGAATTCCTTGTTCTCATATGTCAAAGAGGTTACTCCTCCTGTTTGTTGCCTCCCATTGTGGGAGTGGCTAAGTGACCTTTAAGAAGCCTTGTAATGCCTGCTGTCCGACACACTGTCTTTGACTTCAGTTGCGACTGTCTTGAAACTCAGTGTCCTTGTGCGCACAAGAAAGAAATTAAACTCCTCAAAAGATACTTTTGGTTTCTCTTACATTATCCTCCAAAAGCCTTTCTTAAGTGTATACAATTTTGGCCACATCACTATACCTGCAGCATGGCTGGCATCAGTCTTGTAAAGTAACTAAGTGCATTTACTGCTCAGAGGCAAATATTGTGGTTTTTACTCAACTATAATTATTAGAACATTTTTGTTAAATTTGCAGATTTGTTTTATTATCATAAAACATACATTTTAAAAAACATACACACTTAAGCTCTGTTTTATACTTATTCGACGAGATTGTCGCATTGCGACGCCCGGTGATCTTGTAGTAGATCTGCTATTTTCAAAAGACTTTGTATACATTTTGAAAACTTGTGAAAAGGGACATTCTGTAAAAGGAGTACTTTTACTTTTGCCACTTTAAGTATATTCCGATGCTAATTCTTTTGTACTTGGACTTAAGTAAGATTTTGAATACTAGAACTTTTACTTGTAACAATAGCATTTTTTTACACTGTGATACTGAAACGTCTTCTTCCACCACTGACTGGTCTATACCCAGTGGTGTAAAGTAACTAAGTACATTTACTCAAGTACTGTACTTAAGTACAATTTTGAGATACTTTTACTTTACTAGAGTATTTCCAATTGTATATACTTTTACCTCTACTCCACTACATCTCAGAGGCAAATATTGCACTTTTACTCCACTACAATTATTTGAAAACTTTAGTTACTAGTTACTTTTGCAGATATAAATGATTACATTATAAAATCACTTTAGCCCTATTTTATACCTAGGCTATTTGAAAATAGCCGATCTACAAGCTCACAACGCGCCGCAATGCGACGCGTTGTGAGCTTGTAGATCTGCTATTTTCAAAAATGTTAGTACTTTTACTTTTGGTACTTTAAGTACATTTTGACACCAATACCTTTGTACTTTTACTCAAGTAAACTCTGAATTCCGGACTTTTACTTGTAAGTATTTCTACATTGCAGTATTGATACTTTTACTTAAGTAAAACATTTGAGTACTTTTTCCACCACTGTCTCTACCTGCAGCATGGTGGGCAGGATCCACTGGTAGCCGCTGAGGGAGAACAGGTGGTTGAAGTGCACGGCGGTGTTGATGGCCGTGGCCGTGTACTGCCTGAGGAGGGAGCTGTCCTCCGGGTGAAGCAGCAGTGCCCCGTTGAACACGTTGAGGAAGAGCATCATCTCGTCGCCCCAGGGGTACTCGCTGGGCATGCCCAGGAACATCTCCTCCAGCAGCTTGATCCACAGCACCTTGTGCAAGGTGTCCAGACCAAACAGCTCCTTACCTGGGGAGAGGAGACGGATCAAATGGACATCGAAACGCACAGAATGACACTCAGGTTGCAGGGGGGGGTTTTGGCTTACTGGTCAAAATTGGAATGATGATTTCTAATTATCAAATAAAATAGAATAAACCATCTGACTTATCCATTTCATAATCCAATCCAATATGATACTTAACTGAAGCACAGGACAATTTTTGTAGACTAAGGCTGACTAGTTAGCGAACTATCAGCTGTTTCTATGTTGTTGGATGTATGGATGTTCAGGGAATGGATAGAGAAAGTCTCCAGGCATGAATAATAATAATACCCTTTAGTTGCTGTGGGGTTTGTCACTGTGCATTTGCACATATGTGAACTTTTAATTATTATTTTAACCCATCCAAACTATTAGGAGCTATGGATGCCATTATTACAGCACAGGAGTTGGAGTCAGGGACACTTCAACACAGACTGGGTGGACCGGGGGGTGAACAGACAACCTCATGATTAGCAAACGGCCTCTCTACCCGACCATCTTGTTTGTGCAGGCAGTCGGGGACTACTTTGTCATAGAAATGAAATGAAACGGAAAGGAGTCCGTCTCATCCTAACCCTGTGGCTCGTTGAACAGAGAGAACTCGGCATCGATGGCGGTGCGGGGGAAGGAGGGCAGGCGGAGGAGGTCTTCTTGAAGCAGGGAGACGTGGGACTGCTTGTGCATGGCCGGCATGTTCTGGGTGAGCGAGATGAGGAAGAGGACTCGGCCCACCTCCTCTAGTTTGCGAGAAAACACCTAAGGACGACAGAGAGAGAGAGAGCAGCAGGAGAATACAGAGAGGAATGAGATAAAGTAAATACAATTAATGCTGCTAGTCAGTTTCATTAACGCAGTCATTGTTTGTCTGTGGTTATAGTGGTAACATCTCTAGTGATAACATAGTGATAACAATACTGTAACCTCAGACACATTGCTTTTTACAATTTTATTCCATGAAATTCATGTTACAATAAAACAATATATTTCATTATTTGATGATTAACTAAAACAGTCCTCTATTTCATAGTTACCCCCAGACACCTTTCACAGGATGTTAAAATTGGGTGTTGGGATTTACAATTCTCATATGATGAACATACTTTCTCTCAATACCTGTTTCTGAATGAGCTCCTGGCCTTTCTCGGGCAGCATGTGAACGAGGTTGAGCTGGGGCGAGACTGATCTCCGGAACGGATAGATGTCCCTGACATAGGTCTGGAGAAAACCGAGGGAGGGAGATTACAGATTACAGATGCAAATCAGACCACTTGAAACTTGTACATCTTATAGGCACATTACAGTTGTCTAAATAATATCATATAAATGTTCTTCAGATGACCACATTTGTAAAGTACATGAAATACATCTCAATCAATGGTAGACATTGACATTGGTAATGAAAACATTTTGTATAATACAACAGCTGATTCTTCCCCACCTTGGCATAATGAATGAGGTTCCAGCGTTTGTCCATGAGGAAGTAGTTTGCCGATCTGGCCTCAGGAATGTTGAAGAATTCCAGGCACTCCTAGATGGAGAGACAGAAGTTCTAAGATACTGCACCATCTCCCATGAGTTTGCTGTTACATCACACTCATGTGTGTTTGCCAGACCCAGGGGGTCGGCCTACATGAGGCTTTGTCGTCGGTCTGTCCCCTTTTCCCTCCCCCTTGTCCCCCTTTTCCTCTGCACACACTGTCCCCCTTTTCCTCCCCCGTGTCCCCCTTTTCCTCTGCACACACGTCATGCGAAGTCCGGCCATTCAGATTTCAACCACTAGGGGTACCAGTAGTATTGAACCAATTGGCAGTATTGAACCAATGAAAAGCATTCAAATTTCGTTGGATCCTCAAAATGTCTGCTAAACCAGCCATCTCCACCGGAGTTAGCTGGTTTTGCTGACTCCAGGCTCAACCCCTTTTGACCTCCAACCGTGAGCTTGGAGGTCCATTCAGCTGTTCTTATCAATGATGAACAAAACCTCCTAAACCTCCTAAAATGAACATTTTGGAGTTAGCTGGTTTCTGCCCGGACAGCAGAGATATACACATTTGTATATAGATATATACTTAAATAGTCATTTTGTCATAATTTGACACTTTTCTTTTCCTTCAGATGAACTATTGTGCAACTGCGATATCATGACCCCCCATCATCCCCCCAACGAAGAACATCAAAGACAGACTAAAGAAAGGCTGTCATCTCATGCACGTTGTGTCGTTCTGGACATGATGACATCACTAGAAGGACTGTGGTATGTAGTCGGGTCTGGATCTAGCCCCGCCTCAAAAAAACACGAGGGTAACACTTTCTATGAAGGACGCCTCTATAATGCTTTATAAGCTCATTCATAATGCATTATAATGCCCTTATAAGGCACAAGAGGACAATAACATAACATCCTGTTATGCAATGTGATGCAGACTGGACAGAAACGTGCCGTAATTCATTGTTGCCAGACCCAAGGGGTCGGGCTTACATGAGGCTTTGTACCTGTTTCGTCCATACATGGGCATGGTCACTTTGTCCTCCAGCCCCAGCCAAAAAAGTCTGTCCCCCTTTCGTCCATACATGGGCATAGAAGGGACACACGTCATGCGAAGCCCGGCCATTCAGATTTCAACCACTAGGGGTCTGGCAGTACCAGGTCTCCTGGTTCCCTTGTTTAATCATGTGTTAAACTATCTTGTTGCAGGTGGGATATCATAAAGTGGGTAAACTTAGACACATAAAGTAGCATATGACCAGGGAGTATTTGATGGTGCGAAGGTTGGCCATTTGTCTCCACAATGTTTGTAACTACAATTGTCCTCCATGCTGAGCAGCTTAGCTTAGCATCTTAACTTAGCAGCTAAAGCTAACTTGCACTGAAGTAGTGACTGCAGAGGCCCCAAGCTGCTACTGTGTGACTGTGTTGTGATTCATTAATGAATTCTACCCCACTGTAATAGTAATACTATTTTGGAAACAACAGAACTATTTGGTGTCATGTATTTATGTTATATTTTTGTAAAACATTTTTTTGTTTAAATGTGATGTTATTTCCGTTAGGTATTATTCTGTTTATGTCCAGTTACAGTATGGCTATCAATCAAAAATTAAGCCGATAAGCCGATAATGATAATGTGATGAAGAAACATGCCTAAATTCATTGTTTATGTGTTTAACTGTCTTGTTGCAGTTCCATAGTGTCCAGTAAAATGAACAAATTCAAAACACACTGATATGGACTCATTCACTAGTTAGGGTAGTTATAATGTGCTGTTCCACTGAGCATAATAATGCATTATGACCAGCAGTTATAATACGTTATAAATGTGGTTATAAGTCGTTATACATGATTATAAACATTTACAGTATAATGAGCATTATAATGCATTATAAGGGCATTATAATGAGCTTATAAAGCATTATAGAGGCGACCTTCATAGAAAGTGTTACCAAACACACTAATGAAAAAAGTGAGATCAGTGGAAATGGTCAATGGCAGTCAATGTGTTAATGCCTATTTTCATACATACAACAAACATAATAATTGGTAGCTCTGAGGACCCCTGTTGAAGACCAATGCTTTATAGAGTCCTCCCATATAACAAAACAAATATTATTGTCTCCGCCAGTATGGCGGAGAGTATGTTTTCGTCTCCGTCCGTCCGTGTGTGTGTCCGTCTCAGCCAAGCTAACATTGGTCAAGCTTCACGTGACAATATGTAATATTGTACCGTGATTGGCTGACTCTATCCAGACCCTTTGCTTTGATTGGCTAGCGTGACGCATGATGAAATAAAAACCTATAAATAGCACCACGCACTTCAAAAAATCATTTATATTTTTTTAAGTGAGCTTCCATCACTGTGATGACCACTGTTGTTTCTAAATATGAATGGGGTGTGATTTTCTGTCTCCGCCAGGAGAGTTTTACCCTCCGTGTGTGTGTCCGTCTCAGCCAAGCTAACATTGGTCAAGTGACACGTGACAATATGTAATATAAATAGGTAAGACAGGATTAATCAGGAACAGTACTGGCGGAGACCTGTGCTCCGAGGAGCACATTTTCTAGTTACTCTCCGCAGGAGAGTATTGTTTTCACTTTCTAAATATGACACACCGATTGGTCAAGCCTCACGTGACACGTGACAATACGGTGAAATACTGTATAAATACATGGCGTCACTTTGACAGTGTCTTTGCCACTGTCAAAGTGAGGTAAGACAGGAACCATCACGAAATGGCTGCATGGCTGATACATAATTGGCAGATAGGACAGATAGGACACTTATATAGACAGGAGGGATATGACACTTACACAGACGGATAGGACACTTACAGTACACAGACAGGACGGATAGGACACTTATACAGACAGGACGGATAGGACACTTACACAGACAGGACGGATAGGACACTTACACAGACAGGACGGATAGGACACTTACAGTATACAGACAGGACGGATAGGACACTTACAGTATACAGACAGGACGGATAGGACACTTACAGTATACAGACAGGACGGATAGGACACTTACAGTATACAGACAGGAGGGATAGGACACTTACACAGACAGGAGGGATAGGACACTTATAGGACACTTATACAGACAGGACGGATCGGACACTTATACAGACAGGATGGATAGGACAGTTAGAACATAAGAATTAGAACATTCCCAACATTCCCAACACAAGTCTGGTAAGAGTGAGGTAAGACAGGAACAATCACGAAATGGTTGAGAAATGGCGGATACTGTAACAATTGGATAGGACACTTACACAGACAGGACGGATAGGACACTTACACAGACAGGACGGATAGGACACTTACATAGACAGGACGGATAGGACACTTATACAGACAGGAGGGATAGGACACTTATACAGACAGGACGGATAGGACACTTATACAGATAGAACATTCCCAACATTCCCAACAGCGGAGAGTTGTGCTCCGAGCACTTTTTCTAGTTATATTTGTTTTTATTTCATGCAGGGTCCTCCAATTCTCCAGTAGTCATGGCAGCCAGTTCCCACCTGATGTTATGTGGGAGTTCTGACTGGGCCAAGACGTACTGGAGAACCACTAGCTTACATAACGTTTTAAGACTAGGACTCAAGTCTAAGATGCACAGGTCATTGTCGAACGTGTCCTCTCCTACATATCCTCCAAAGGTGATGACACGAGTTCCCACCATGCAACAGCAGCCATGTTTCATCCAAAGCGGGTCATTCACCTTGGGCTTAACCTCCTTCCAGGAACAGGTCTCTGGACTGAATCTCCACATATCATTGCAGGTCCCTGTCTCCAAAAAGTTATTAATGAAGGTCTTACCACCAAATATGTAAAGCTCTCCATTGTAGGCAAAGGCTGAATGCTCGGCACGTCCTATTGGTTTAAGCTTTGCATAAGGTGTGCTCAACCAATAGTTGGTATCTGTGTCAAACACACTGATATTGATATATATGTAGTCCCAGCCTCTGACCTGTGGATCCTCCTCCCCAAAACCCGAAAATACAAACATCTTTGTCCCGATGATGGTGGCAGAGTGAACCGATGAATTAGGTGGCGGACTGCCTTCGGTGTTAATTGAAGACCAGACCATCGTGGTGGTTTCCAGCTTGTAGAAGTCATTAGTGTGGAGAGTCAGCAGAGAGTCAATCTCTCCTCCATAGACATACATGCCATTCCCCAATACACAGGTTGAGTGGCCGCACCTCGCCTCTGGAACGGTTCCAGAAACCTCAGAATTGAGCCATATGTGGGTGTCGACATCAAACGCATAAAGCACGTTGTTGCAAAGTGTGCTCACATTCTCTCCTCCCCAGATGTAGACGATATCTTCAATGAGCACAGCTGTGTGGCCAGTGCGACTACAGGGAACCTCGAGGGGACGTTTTCCTCTTGTGGTAGTCACTGGGGGCAACGTCGTCCATCTCAGAGACACTGTGTTGAAGACGTACACATTGATTTGATCTTCTTGAGTTTTCCTAACGTTACTATCCCAGCCTCCAAAGACGTACACTTTGGGTCCAACTGCGACAACAGCAACATCATGGGTGAAATGTGGGGCTCCTCGCGGCTTCACTGTACAGCAAAACATTTTGACACAGCACCACGCTGCGTAAAATCCAATTTGCACCGTTTTGTTCTGACAACTGTACACGCCTAAAACTTATATTGGAGGCCAGGCTATGACGTCAGTACTATGATGTTGGTAGGGTGGCGTCATTTAATATCCATATTTGGGAGAAGTTTCTGCCCAAAAACGGACCATTACGGGTCCGTTTTTGGTTCCATATGTACACTCTCAGACTTAAATAAGCATTTTACAGTGTTGATTGGGCTTCTAGCACAGTTTAGTTTAGCGATTCTCAAACTGAAGGATCCTCGTTTTGATATTCATTAATCCATGGACCTCCATTTAATACCATGAGGCTACATGAGGCTTTGTCTGTCCCCCTCTCCAAACGTTCTTCTCCATACATGGGCATAAAAGAGGTCTGTCTTCTGTCCTCTTTTTGATTGGCCAAGCTTAGCGTGACGTAGTGCTCTGATCTTTCAACCACTAGGGGTCTGGCAGTACCAGGTCTCCTGGTTCCCTTGTTATTTTCCATCTCTGGGACCACAATCTACACTGACAAATGGAACCCCGGACCTGATGTTGAGAAACAATGCAACACGTTTGTTCAGTCACAGGGGTCTCCCCGTCTCTCCAGCTCTTTAATGAAAAGCACATACATTTTCAAGTAGGTTGCCAATTTCAGCCAATCAGGAGAAAGTACTCATGCATCAGCTTACAATTTTATAGTGTTCCAGTTCCAATTTGGTCATCTCATTTATCTGTGTCATCACTTCCAATTACACTTGTTTAATCTTCATCCTGTACAAGTTCTTAAGATTCTTCCCGTCTCTCCAGCTCTTTGCCAGACCCAGGGGGTCGGCCCACATGAGGCTTTGTCGGTCGGTCGGTCGGTCGGTCGGTCTGTCCCTCTTTTCCTCTGCACACACGTCATGCGAAGTCCGGCCATTCAGATTTCAACCACTAGGGGTCTGGCAGTACCAGGTCTCCTGGTTCCCTTGTTTTCATTACTCTTACCCTGAGATACATTGGTCATTGTTTCCCATTGTGAGAGTGGGTTCGCACCCCAGAATCATAGAGGGTTTCATAGTCACCCCGAGAGTGACTTAAGAGCAAAATGGCAACCATCTGAATTAGGCTCTATGCACAGCAGCCATATTGGAAGGAAATTGGGCCTCTTCCTTACTTCACAGGTGTTAATGATACTAATGAAGGCTCTGCTCCATTTCGAGTAGCACAGTGGTTCTCAAAAAAATATATTTCAAGGACCCCCGTAAACTCTGAGAGTGTACAAATGGGACCAAATGGACCCTTACGGTTCCATTTGGTTCCATTTGTACAGTACACTCTCAGAGTTACACAACCATAACGGGACATTTGGAACCCCCTCAAGGAACCATGAGGGTCCCTGGACCCCAATTTGAGAACCACTGGTATAGCAGAGTGTTTCCAGTGAGCCAACATGAACAATATCAGCACCCTGACTCTGTTTGACCAGAATAGAACAGAGCCTTCATTAGTATCATTGGTAACACCTGTGAAGGAAGTAAGAAGAGGCCCAATTTCTTTCCAATATGGCTGCTGTGCATAGTCTGAGCCCTATTTTGTGTACTTACTTTGAGTAGAGCTTCAAACTGGGTGTCTTCGTGAACTGGTAGTTGTGTAGGAATATCACACTCATTCTGACCATGCACCACCAGGGTCTTAGTTCCTGGAAAACAAGTGAATTGAAAGATGTCGTCCAGTGTGCACCAAGGGGTTTGACGCTGATGGGGCCAGCTGTTTACGAAATATACTCTGGAGAGAGACACACAGACAGGGGCAAAAACATCATCTCGGTCCCAGGCATTTGGCCTGCCAGAGAAAATAAGGGTATTGTGAAGTGTCACTGCTGGCCAGACCCTCCACTAGGAGGCAGCATAGAGAGCGACAGCCACAATGACTGCAGGGGGGAAGACTTCAGCAGAATCCATAATAACGCTTCAGCACCATGGACAGGGAAATTATGTGAGGTCAATGGCAACCATTATCATTCATGCTCAATTTTAAGCATATGGTAATGCCTCCTGGCTGTCAGTACATCTGTCTGTGTGTCTGTCTACAAAATAACTTGATAGAGTTGTAGTGAGGACAGACAGATTTTCATGAAATTTGGTGGGAAGGATCAGCAGGCTGCCTCACGGAGATGATACATTATTGGGTTGAAAGGATCAAAGGTCAAGTCTACAACCAAGAGCAATGTAAACATTTTATAATTTTACAATATAATAAGTCTTGTAGTTAGGGTTTCCATTTAACTGGATAATTGCTTCCAGTCGCTGCTTATTACCGGTGACCCACCACATTAAAATAAACAAATAAATGACTCACAAATGGAGAACAGGTGAAGATTATTTTGTTCGCATTTGAAACATGTCTGGCATAAGAAAACATTTATCTATCTGCAAGGGACATCAAGCATCCTTAATTTACAGGAAGGAAGGAAGGCACAGGTAAATTACAGTGGTGGAACATTTGCTCAAGTACATTTACTCAAGTACTGTACTGAAGTACAATTTTGAATTCTGGACTTTTATTCGTAACAGTATTTCTACATTGCAGTATTGATTATTTTTATTTTACTTAAGTAAAAAATTTGAATACTCTTTCCACCACTGGACATCTTTACCTGGCATGGAGGCGGTGACCAGCAGTTTGACCTCACACTGTTCCTTCTTCATGGTCTGCTTCAGGTCCTTGAAGAAGAGGCCCTCCACGTAGCCCACCACCTCCCACAGGAAGGTGAGGGTGGCAGAGATGGCGTCCATGCCCCACTCACAGGGCGTGCGCACAAAGTACATGATGAGCCCCACCTGCGAAGAGTTGGGGACGGTGGAGTGGAATTTGAGAGGGACACGGGGAGAAAGCAGGAGGTTTAGAGTGAGGGGGTGGTTTGGAGAGATGGAAAGGGGGAGAGAAAGGGAAGAAAGGAGAGAAAAACTGACGGATAAGAGACTAGAAAGAAAGGTAATCTAGTACTGCAAGTGAGAAAAATAATTCTTACACTATTTGATGCAGAAATCTCTCTCTTTCTCTCTCTCTGTCTCTCTCTGTGTGTCTCTCTCTCTCTCTCTCTCTCTCTCTCTCTCTCTCTCGGTGTTCACTCTCCATTCCGACATCTCACCACTCCGACTAGTGGCTTCCGCGTGCGGTTAGGGTTAGGTATAGGGTTTGTCAACGTCGGAAAGGCGACATGTCGGAAAGGAGAAATGCACCCCTCTCTCTCACACGTAGACGAGCACGATGCTTTGATGTGGTGTCTGCCAGATACGGTCTACACGAGTTTGCCAACAGGAATTGCCACTTAAATACATTATGTCAGATGATCAGTTCAGTTCGGGGAAACATGGAAATCCGGATGCAACATGAATTTGTGACATAATCACAGCTTGGCCCTTGTTAAAAACTGAAAATGCGCCGGTACAGTGGAAGTGCCTGAATACAAGCTGTGGTTTTGGTGGCATAATGAGTTACTTGCGTCTTCTCTCTGTGTGTGTGTGTGTGTGTGTGTGTGTGTGTGTGTGTGTGTGTGTGTGTGTGTGTGTGTCAGAAGGCACTGTGTGTGTGTGTGTGTGTGTGTGTGTGTGTGTGTGTGTGTGTGTGTGTGTGTGTGTGTGTGTGTGTGTGTGTGTGTGTGTGTGTGTGTGTGTGTGTGTGGAAGGTGTGTACAGCTACAAGCATTATCTGTTATCCGTTTCCAATACTTGTAAAACATAATGGTGACACTTCAGTCAGTGGCTGTAATGATTTCATGGGGGGTATGTTCATGCAGCAACACCGCTGCATGATGCTTATCCCATAGCCTGCAGCGATTGGTTAGTTCTGGTCCATAACTTATCCCCTCGCCTGCGATTATACATTCATTAAATTACATACAGTACATTGAGGTCCTTGGCCTGCCGGTAGCATGCACGTTAACCCATTGATACCTGGAACGCATCTGTGTCACTTTAGATGTCTTTGGCTATTCAAAAATAGCAGATATACAAGCTCATAGCGCGGCACCGAGTGCCGCGCTACGAGCTTGTAGATCTGCTATTTTTGAAAAATCATGAACATTTTAAAATATTTTTTTCCGAAAAACTGTTAGGATTTAGATTTTTTTAAGAATCGCCTCAGGTCTTTTAAATATTATGCTGATCGGCCAAGTAGTTTGCGAGATTAGCCACAGAGAAACACACAGACACAAACGATCACCGGCACAATCTCTGCCTGACAGAGGTAATTATGAATGCAATAAGCTGCATGGAGACAATGACCTATCTAAGCTTCCTTCTCTGTCTTCTTGACCAAGTCTGATAACTTGTGGAATAAAATGGTTTACAGTATATGTTTCCTCACCAGATAGTTAAAGAGGATGTGCGAGGTCTGGGCAGGCAGATCTCCAATGTTGAGCATCAGTTTCCTCAGCATGTACATCAGCTCATCCTGACATGAAAACAAACAAGGATTATGTTGTGATATAGGTGATAAGGCTGATAACACAAGGACCGCTCTGTCTCTTAATATTTCAGATTATACTTTTTTTTTTTACAATTATTTTTCCCTTTAAATTTTTCTCCCAATTTAGTCGTCATGGCAATTACTGGTTCCCTGTCCTAGTCCCTTGTCACTCCTACAATTGGTCCTAGGGAGTACGCACACAACCACGTCCCTGTGATATGTTAGGGCCGGTTCCTTTTCAGCAAATTTGTCATGCTTTTTATGCGAGTACCACATCCTACTGAACAGGCGCCCTGACCAGCCTGTAGGAGTTGCTAGTGCAGTGACAGATTTCCTCCTCCCTAACTGGCTTCCCTCCTGCTAACACAGATAGGCTCTGTGCACAACTGTAGTCCCAGGTTTCCAAAAGGTGGCATACCTAATTTATACTTGGCCGCAAACCCCTTTCGAGAAAAATGTCACTCCACATAAACGCATCACTTTTCTCAAGTAGCGAAGTATAAATTAGCCTTTAGTCTATTCATAATATTAATGTGAAAATCCCCATCAGCCTTTCCCAGTTAAGTAGTCCAGACTTTCTTTTGTATCAATTTGATTCTGTTTTTTTGTATTTATCTGCTGTGAAGCCCTGTGTGTGTGGCTGTGTGTGTGTGTGTGTGTGTGTGTGTGTGTGTGTGTGTGTGTGTGTGTGTGTGTGTGTGTGTGTGGAGATGAGATGCTTGTACCTGTCTGTTGCTAACGGTGAGCTTCTCCAGGAAGTGTCGCAGTACCAGGGCTGGATCCTCAATCAGACAGTTCCATAGGATCTGCTGGGCCACTGTACTTACTGAAGAACCAGGGGGAAAGCATGCAGGCTTCACTAAGGATTCTTATTCTTCTGAGACATACTGTATCACATATCTCCATGGCTGTGTTTCTACACCGTCTTTTGTATTTGCATGAGTGTGTTAACCATTACATCATTGCCAATCACATATGAAAGTGATGTGCTCATCAGGAAAGCAGTGATTAACCCATTAAGGCCTGAGGTTCCCATTCTACAAAATGTCTTCTAAATCCTAAAACAGTTTTCTGAAAAACCTATGTTGCTATATCAGTGGTTCTCAAACTTTTTCATGTCAAGGACCTCCAAAATGATGTATGCACGCCAACCCCCATATGAAAATGTTCTGTTCCAGGGACCCCCAGAAGCAAAGATCTGAGTAAAAAATGTTTAAAATGTTAAAAATATATGTATTCAAAGATTTGCAAAATTATTTTTCTTTTTTTTTTCAAAAATAGCAGATCTACAAGCTCATGTGCCACGCTATGAGCTTGTATCTGCTATTTTTGAATAGCCAAATAAAGTAACAGTCTAACAGATAGAAACAAGCTAGTCTATCACAAGCTGGTCTTGGATCAGATCCCACCCATCTCCCTCTCTCTCTGCTTTTTAAACCGTCTTTCTCACTCAGATTTAAAACTCTGTCTTGTCTATCACAACGCTGTATAATCACATTGTTTATAACACTGTTATCACTCTGGTCTTGGATCAGATCCCCATGCAGTGTTCCCGATTGCACCCACCAGCGACACCATCTTCTCGAACCTCCCCGTCCTCCATGAGGTGCACTATGGGCAGAACAGCGGCGCAGATGCATGCTGGGAAAACAGCTTGGGGCGGCTGCAGCATATGGTGCGTAGGGGTATGCTCCGTCGTGTTCTCTTCATCTGACGAAGGATTGGATTCAACTTAGAAAACACAGTGTACTTTGAGCATTATGAATCATTTAGATTAAAATGGACGTGTGGCTGTACCTTCGCCGCTGACGGCAGAGGGAACGGACCAGACGGAACCCCGGCAGAAGGAGTAGTTCCTGTGGGAGTTGCTGGAGGCGCAGGACGGACTGACGGACAGACGCCGTGATGCCAGGTTCACCACTTCTTCTGCTGGCGGGAGGAGAAATGCAAAACAGACGAAACGTCAGACGAGAGTGACGAGGGATCTAAAATAAATAAATAGCTCAGAGATACCCAGCTCATACCCAACTCAATTTAATGCTGTAGTCCATTTGTCAACTGTCTCTGTTTCACATTTGTCTTTACCTATAGTGTTCTTTTTATTTTGTATTAATTTATTGTGTTTCCAGATTTATTTTGTAGTTATTTTTTGTCTTTCCGGTTTTCATTTTTGTAGTTACATCTTACTTTGCAATTGTGTTCCCTGTTTATTTTGTAATAATGTTTTATTAGTTTTGCTTTTCTTTACCATTTTCTTTGTAGTCTTCGTACGTCTTAAGCCTAGTTCAGACCCAGATTTGATCTATTTTTATTGCCTTGATGCGTTTTCTCTTTGCGTTCTGTTTTTCTTTACGTGTTTATATGGTTTTGGTTCTCGATATTACCCAGTTCTTGGATTTTTGCCTGTTCCTTGTTTGGATGTTGTATGTCTTTATGGACTACTATACCTGCCTGGACTTGTACCCCTGCCTGTGTCACCTTCTCGTAAGTCTAGCACCTCCTCTGTGGTAACAAATCTGCTGAACTGCACGTGCTCTGACTTTGTGGCCTGTGTCTGGGTCCTTCCCTAATGTTTCCGCTGCCCTCCATTCACCAGGCGTGACGGAACAATCTGGTCAACATTGGACCCAGCTCGGGCACAGTTTTTCTTCCGTTTTTCATTTTCAGTTTGGAGCAAGCGGTGGAGGAAGGCCGTCTGCCATGGCAGACAGCGTGTTGCCTGGCTCAGACGGAACGAACAGGCCATGGTTTGTTTCTGCCGCCCTCCATTCCATTCACTGGCCGTATTTTTCCCCAATACATCTTCCTTCCATTCTCTCTGTTCTTCCTTCATTTCTTGCTAGTTTTTGTTTTACACTAATTATAAATGCATACAGTTACACAGACGTTAGATCATGTGAAGAACTTTGATTTAAAATGGTTGCTCTGTCGTCAATGCTTATTTTTACTTCATTGTATGACCGACAAAAATATGTATTTTCCATTTTTAAAAAAAAGAGTTGACATGAGTCAGTATACATTTGCATTAAAGACATGTTTACTCCATTTACTCGCTGTAAGCGTATTTCCATGTTTGAAAAGTCTAGCCAAGAATGAATAGTCCTTGAATAACGATTTTTTAAATTTTAGTTTAGTATTTGTTTAGCCGACTCAATTATTCAGGTCTGAAAATAAAAGTGTCTATGTACGATATGGCCAAAGTCTGTAAACAGACAAATGCCACGTATTGACACGGCGGTATGGTTGCCCCCACCTTCCTCCTCCTGCTCCGGCGGGGGGCTGCAGGTGGGCTCGTAGCAGGCCTCCTGGGCCACGGGTATGGCCGTGATGATGCTGGCCTCCCGGCCCAGGCGGCGCTTCTCCTCCTCCTGCTGTAGGTTCTTCAGGATGTGCTCGGCGCGCTGGTGGGAGCGCGACACCGCCCGCGCCGAGAAGGATTTCTGCAAGAGGACACGTAGGGAGGGCGTGTATAGACGGTATAGGCGTGAGAGGTGGAATCGCTTTTGGAGCGCGGGTACAGAGGCAGTGCAGCGGGCACACACACATACACAGCATGACTGTATGCCCTTCCCACTGTATCTTTTACTGGGTCATACAACACTGTGAGTGCAGAGTTCTCAGGGATCTGATGTGCTAGGACTGGGCCTCACTGTTTGTGTCTGTGGAACATTTGGTAGTGTTATTTGACAACTCACGAATACAGTAACTCTCATTTAGCTTGATTTCAAAGCTGCAATCTGAGACTTTTCGGTCCTTTACCCGGGATTCGAACCCGGGTGCGAGACCAAATTCCTACTGCACTTGTCAACCACCAAGGTCTAAATGTCTCAAAGGAAGCGTAGACCTCCAACCACTGCAGATATGCTGGGTTAAATAATGTTTTGTTCATTCAAATTAGTTTCGGATTGCAGCTTTAATTGGCATAAATGCTGCTCGCATCATGAGTCACATATAGAAACTGTAGATTTGACAGATACAGTACATGTATGACGATCACAAATGGGATACAAAAAGTATTTTTGAAACAAATTTCGGCAAGGGAGAATATCCCAGTAAATCAACATTTAATATATCTATACTAAACAGAGTCCACTCTGTATGATACATTACTTAGCCAACCAGAGATATAAATTTACTCGCATTTTCCAAAAATATGAGCAAGGTGCTGCAAGTATTTTTTTGGGGTTAAAACTAAAATATAATATTTTGTTAAAAGGTTACAGCTCTATATTCTGATATTATTTCTATAGAGCGCTTGTTCAGTAACAGGGGTTCCATGTCTCTCCAGCTTTTTAATTAACTGAAAATACATTTTCAGGTGGGTCACCTTCATTCAAACAGGAGAGAGAAACCATTTATCAGCTTCAGTTTTATAGTTTTCCAATTTAAATTGTGTCTGCTTTTTTTTTTTGTACATCACTTCCAATTTCACTTGTTTATACTGCATCCTGTTTTGAGTTCTCTCTCCTGATTTGATCAAATTGGTATCCTGACTTGAACATGCATTTTCTGTTTACTAAAGAGCTGGAGAGACCCATGTTACTTTACAAACACTCTATAGCAATGTTTAGAATGATCAGAATAAATAGTTACAGTATTTAACAATTATTTTTACAAAAAATATCACTAATATAATCAATAATGGTAAATGTATATTGTTCCCCATGACGTATATATTTCGTTTAGGAACCAGTACGTTCCTGACCTCCTAACTGATTTTGATAGATTTAATAAACAATTCAAATGTGTCATATTCAGATCATTCTTAATGTGATTTCTTTCAGGAGAGTGTACTGCATTTGATCTAAATGTCTCACAATGGTGACAGACGTAATCACATTTTGAACACACAACAACAATGAGAAAACACACTTACACAGCAAAATAGTCATTGACAGCATGCAATATGCAACACCATACACACAAAAATGTCAAATGCAAAATGGAATGTGATGATGTTTTTTTTTTGTGTGTGTGTGCAAGCACAGAAAACAGGTTGGGTGGTGTATTACTATTCAAGATGCAAATAATGACCTGACCATACCAAAATCAGTCAGAGCCTTGCTTCTAGTAGTTTGTGATAGTCTGTGCCCTATTAGGATTTAAAATCTTTTTGAACTATTTGGATTTAAAACCTTTTTGAAGCTTCATACGCAAGTAAATCATCGTATCAGATGGAAAGCTAACAAATTTCATCCATCATGTATGGAAGCCTAATTCCGCCACTGAATAAAATGGAAAAAGGCCCAAATTATTTCTTTTTTTCCCCCCATCACAATTACGTCTTCATACAGCATTTCAGAAGAGTTTTTTTTCTTTTTTTTATTATTTACCTACCTCACATTTGCAAGAACAAAACTCAGAATTCTGAGATATAAAGACGGAATTGCGAGAAACAAAAATCATACATAATTCGGGGTGTTTTCAGTTTTACTGGCAGAAGTGGGCTTCTAAAATCATGCATCCATTCGATGCTTGGCGTGTGTTTTCCCTTCTCTCCCATCCCCTTGTCGGAGATCTTTTCAACAGGATTAGTGGGCAGGCTTATTACTATTACGCTTTGCAAGCGTATAGCATAAAGACAATTCATGCATTCCTGTGAGGAGGAAATAGAAAGCCTGTTCAACGCCAACATCATTAGGAGAGCAGCTTTGGATGTGCAATGTGACTCATTACAAGCAGTCTCCAGTGGCTTGTAATGAAACTCAGAGTCTACTTTTTATCAAACCAGTGGATGCCTCACTGAATACTTAAAATAGAAACTCAGGCAGGCAGTGATAGAATCTCCATTTTAGAATGCATAAAATCCGAAAGGTATTCTCAACGACATCTGACAGATTTTGGTAAAGAGGGCAACATCCACATGGAAGTCACCCTCTTAGATTTATGCCAGATTTATTCCTGGTTGCGCGCCCTGTCTCGCACCGAAAACGGGCCATCTACAAGCTCACAACGTGATGCGCTGCGAGTCAATGCATTGTGAGCTTGTAGATCGGCAACTTTCGTGCGAAAAACACTGGCGGGCAACAAAGTCTATAAATCGGCCTTTAAACTCATGAAGGTCTGCTAGCTCTATGGATGGACAAAATTGTTCTTTTTATTCTCATTCAGAGGTACAGTAGTAGCATGATGCGTCAAGACAAGGACCCCTAGTCAGAAACCCCAACTTACTATGTTATAGACAGACTTTATTAATGAAGGGAACTAAAAACAAAGAAAGTCGATAAGCACATTACTGATCAACTGTACTAGCAAGTACATTGACCACTTCATCAAGGACTAAGTAATTGATGAGAATATAAAAAAGATTTTGATTTGCATGCTTGGAATAAATACATAAATAATAATAAAGAAGGGAGAAGAAGAGAAACACCAAGAAATCTTTAGTGATGAAATTGAACATTGAAACAAATCTAGGTTTTAAGCGGCTAGTATCTGATGCAGATTTCTTGGTGAAATTGAAAACAAAGTGATAAGATTACATCGGTTTACAAACACACACACACACACACACACCAAGTACCAAATGCTGTCATAGTGGGCTAATGTGCATTGTGCTGTACCTACTGTATCAAACTATGTGATAGGGTTGGGGGATTTTTTCTATTTTGTATTTAAACCCAAAAATGCACGCAAAAAGTGCAGTTGAGGGTTCACAATGGCTTTATATCAATTTAATTTCAGTACAGGGTATAAGAAGCACCTTGGTGTAAATCAAATAAAGCATTGTCAGAACATGAACTGTGCTGAATTTTATGTAAATCATCCACAACCCAAGTCGACATAGTGTTACATAGTGTATAGTGTTACACTGTATAGTGTTTCTATGATTTGACATGCTTGGGTACAATGCTAATGCGCATACATTAACTAAATCTTAAGTCACGATACACACCTACATGTGCACTTAGCCTACTAGGCATCACACTACAACTTCAAGGCTAGTACTACGTCTGACTCCTCTCTACGTGGTGACTGGTAAAGGCCGTCATAGCTGGCCCAGGCGGTGACTTACAGACTGATCCTCGTTGATTGGGTCCTGGACGCTGCCGGTGTTCTGTGGGACCCAGGGTGGGTCGAACATGGGGACGCAGGGCATTCCCAGGATCGGAGAGGGCAGGGTGAAGTTGATGCTGGGTGGAGGGATCTGAAACCAGAAGGCACGTAGATTTATCAACGCAGCACAGGCCTGTCGATGGCATGGTGGATAAGATGAAGGCGTATTAGGATTCCTACAAAAGAAGCCTAATACGTAAAATTGAATTCCTGAGTGGGTAACTAGATGATAGGCATCCATAATATTGTCACGTATGGATTTTCTAAATCTCTTCTTTTTTACAATATATATAGCATCATGTCTTTGCTTTGTCCAAAGAAAATTTGTTTTTTTTTTGTCTTTTCTGCTCAGTATGTACTTTTATATGTATTGTGTTTCCCATTTTCTTTATCATAATATGATAAACTAAAAACATGAAAACATATTATGTTTTCATATTTATAGTTTGTGTGTTTGTTTGTTTTTAATATTAAATAATTCAAATTGTACATAATGTAAAACGGTGAGGTTCTGGCATAAGCCCCCCTGAGGTTACTTACCTCACCAGCACAACAACTACTGTAATTGTCAACTTTCCCAGGGAAAGAATTGACATATCAGGCATATTTATATATAAACTTACTGTTTGCACTGTTGTGCAAATCAAATAAATCAAATCAAGGCCTTTAATCCCAACATCTATTAAGACGGCCATGGGGTGGAAGTTTCTCATTGACAGTAAAGTTAATATATCCATTAACACTGTCTTTGTGAATAAATAAGGCCATGGGTATAGTAATGTGTGATTTTTTTTTATTTTTTATATCCCCCGGCATTCGTTGTTGACCTTGTTATCAAACCCCAGGCTTGGTCGGCATCATGACACGCCTTCCCTCAGTTTGATAATCTAGGGCATACATGGGCAACTGGCGGCCCGGGGGCCACATGCGGCCCCCACCTTCACTTAATGCGGCCCGCAGGTTAATATCGGAATACTGATATATTATTGATATCAGCTGTTACAATTGCAAACATGACCCGCTTTAATTACTACTACTATATTAGTAGTAGCTTAATGACTAGTATTAAAATTCTATTGTCTTTTTTATGTCCAATTTATTTGTATTTAAGTTCATAAAGTTAACATAAGTATAACTAAATGCATTTGAAATTAAATAAAAATGTTACTATTCAGGATTCCAATAAAAAAATAGCAAAAAATACATCTGAATTCCAATTCAAAAATAGCAAAAATAGCCGATCTACAAGCTCAAAACGCGTCGCGCTGCGACGCGTTTTGAGCTTGTAGATCGGCTATTTTTGCCATTTTTGTGTGACAGGCCCGACAGTATATGTATTGTGGCCCTCTGTGAGTGTGGAAATATAGTGGCCCTCTCCATCATCAAAGTTGCCCACCCCTGATCTAGGGGGCAACAACGTACGCCCTATGTGATATTCTATACAGTATCTTAAGTTAGGTTGAGTTTTATATTCGTGTTTCTTCGCTGCACCTTGAAGATCTGCTGGGCTCCTTCCTCCATGCGCGGCCACACCTGGTAGCGGAAGCGCCACAGGGTGTAGAACTTGAGCACAGAGTTGATTCGCTGGCAGGGCTCCTGGTGCTGGAACTCCGCATTCATCATCTCGGTCACCGTGTCCGGAACCTTTACGGCGCACAGCAGGAACATGGCCGCTGCGGTGGGGTGGGGGTCAGAGATAAAGAAAGAAAAAGAAGAGGGATTGTTGTGAAAAGTAAAATGAGCAGATTCTCCAAAAATAAATGATTTGCTTTTCAACCATTTTAAACCCTATAGTATAGACCCCTTAACAGACGACGTCATACTGGCTGCGTGCAGCCAGTATGCGCGCAACGAAACCCATTATATCAGGTCTCGTTAGGACGCGTCTCACTAGCCAACACACACAAGAGGGGGTTGGGGTGTGCTGAAACCAGTGCACCCCGAAACAGGTTGGGAATTGATTGCGTGAAACAATCACCTGTGCGTCCAGGCTCAATGTTAGTAAACAAATAATTGGTCTAAACACTTCCTAGAACGTGAAATAGTGAAAACTGTCAATCTACAAGCTCACAATGCACGTTAGCTTGCCGATCTGCTATTTTCGCAGAATTTTAGCCAGCTTGCCGACTGTTCACGGCAGAGAGAGAGAGAGAGAGGAGAGAGAGAAGAGGGATTGTTGTGAACAGCAGAGATTCTCAGGAAAGAGATTCTCTGCTTTTTAACCACTTAAACCCCATATACTTTGTCAAATAGTGAAAATAGCCGACCAACAAGCTCTGTCAGCTTATTATAGATCTGATATTTTTACTGAAAGTTAGCCCTTTCTTGGTCTATGTTTGCCAAATGTTCGCCCATTATGACATGCCCGGTGTGGTAAAGACAGAGACTGCCTTTCCCACTTTACCTTTATAGCCTCACATGTTCCATTAAATTTCTCATGATTACATATTATTTTCTGTTTACCATATGCATTCTTATCATACTACTTATTTCAGCATGACCTTTTGTTACAGCACCAAACACTTGTTTGCTACAATGCTAGCTACATGGTAATCAGGGAGTTTGTAATCACATCTTGACCTAGTTCAATACATCAACATTAATTTCATATTCATTTCATTTTTACAAACAACAAAGATACAATTGGCTGAAACATAACCACTTTATTAGTGTCAACAGTTTAAAGATCATTCATAAACAAACACACATACTTGCCATATCCTCTTCCTGGTCTGAGAATCTCAAAAGAGTCACACATGACCACAGTGCTCCTTATATAGAGGGGTATGGTAATTGGGACATACCACTTGCAGGGGAGTGTGTATTTCTCTGTGTAATATATATTCTGGATGAAAAGAGTTGTGTTGCTAAAAACATGAGTAATACTTACCTTGTGGATTATAATGATTTCTGTAAGGTTTGGGAAATGTTTTCTTTGCTGATTTTCACTAGTGATGAAGGTGAATGTATTGAGTGAACCTGTCCTTAAGGTGCCACTAAGCAGAGGCCCAGGTTTGAATATCTGAGTCAGTCTTGTCTCAGGCACGAGGGAGTGAACATGGGGCACAATGCTGCTGAGGAGCTCTGCCCTTAAACCCAGTCTGTTAGTCTGTTTAGACTAGACTGTTTGCTTGCTAGTAAGCATGTAAGTTTATCGTTTTGTATTTTTTTTATTTTATTTTTTGGAAACCTTTTTGACAATAAATCTGAATTATTTGGTTTGTCCATTCTGTCCACCTACTGTAGCCCTCATCAGAACAAACTCTTTTACACCCGGAATTGGGACGCTGGTATTCATGTGGTTAATGATGTCTGCATCGTTTTGTGAAAAACAGAACAGTAAATGAACACTGAGGATTTTACAGTGTAGATTACCAGAGGTATTCAAAAAAAACATATACAGTATATATGTATATCAAATGGGGGTCTGTGGCTTATTGCACATCAAACTGGGGGTCCTTGAAATTCCAATTCAAAGGGCTGAGAATCAGTGTACTACAGTACACTGGGTGGTCTCACCTGCAGCAGCGGCCATATGTTCGTCCGTGCTGAGCAGCAGCTCCCAGGCTGCAGGCTGGATGTCCCCGTACATGTCTTCCGTTAAGATGGGGGCGGCCTTGATCAGCAGTGATAGAGGAGCAGGAGACAAACTCATCACCTGAGGAAACAAGAGATTCTATGAGCTCGCTGTTGTCTTATACGACGGGACGTTCTGCTCATCCTGCCTGGCTTCGTAAAGAGGACTATACCTGGTTGCGGAGGTACTTCAGCATGCCCGTGTCCTTCTTGCCCTCCGCGTTGGCCTCGGTCGGTCTTCTCTTCATGGAAGGTGTCCTAAGACATGATTTATCCGAGCACTGTGGGTAAGGTGCATAAACAATTGTCAGAGTAAGCCAGCCACTCACCTACCAATTAATCCATTTTACATTCAGCCTGAATAACATTCATCCTGCAGAAAACCGGCCTGTTCATTTACTGTATGTCATCTTTAGTGGCCATTGTGTATCTATAACTTTTTAAACTATACTATAAATGTAGTAAATCCTGATGCACTCTAAAGAGGACATCCTAGACTTTCCAGTGATACCACATGGGTAGGGGCGGTATCATGCGGACAAGTTCCTGTTTCTTCTGAAAGCTCCACACTCACCTCCACAGACACACCCACTCAACCCTTCCACCTAAAAAAAAAAAGCTTTTTTTTCTTCTGTGAAGTCAAAGACACCCACCTCTTTGTTTTTCTTGGCGCGTGGTCCAATGTTGCTCGAAGACGAGGCGTTCTCGTCCCTCAGGCTGTCCACGGTCTCGCCGTACAGCAGCTTGATGGCGCGGACCAGCCGGGCGCAGGAGCGACTGTGGTGCTGGTAGCAGCGGGGATGGCAGAAGTCGACGTGGGTACAGATGAAACTCTGCTGGTTGCACAACAGGATCATGATCTGAGCAGAGGACGATGGAGAGAGAAGTGTGAGAGGGTGGGAGTGCAGTATGCATTCAAGTACTGCCACGGCAGGTACTGTACAAACACAAACTAGGGCGGACCCCTGAAAATCGATGATTCGAGTAGTCGCAGGTCAGATACCCCTCAGTCAGTCGACAGAGATTATTCTCCAGTTCTGTAGGTACAACTTCCAGTAGGTACATGTAGACTTCAAAATAACACCCGTTGACTAATCAAATTACAAGTTTCCAATAGTGTTAATAAAAGTGACATCTTTACATTGGTCATAAGTAAACAATACCAATGAAAAAGTTAGAACATGGAGATAGGAGGTTTCTGCCCGACAGCAACGATATGCACATTGGAGCACATATACACATTAATCCATTAAGACCGGGAACGTATCTGTGTCATTTTAAGATTTCTTTAAAAAATAGCAGATCTACAAGCTCATAGCACGGCACTCTGTGCCACGCTATGAGCTTGTATATCTGCTATTTTTGAATAGCCAAAGAAATAAAAAAAATTACACTGATGCATTCCCGGTCTTAATGGGTATACAAGGGACATACATGGAGCCAGGACATGTTGCGGTGGTAGTTGTCCTCGGCCCCGCCCGAGCCTGGTCCTTCTGGCTCGATGCTGGGTTCACTGGTGCTAAAGGGACTGCCTGCAACACAAAAAAACACAACAACTAAATACACAGACTTTTTTTAATGTTAATTTACAAATGTGTACAAATGAAATTGAGAGAAACATTTCTAACAAGAAAGTGGGTATCAGTTACATCATGAAATGACCTGGCATGTTTAGCCCTCGACTATGACACATGACATTTTCTTTTGGGAATATTTAACATTTAGTGATTATCTCAAATAATTGCGATTAGGCGATAATGTAATAATGGTGACAGGCCTACCTATATCGGTGACCGTGTCTCTGCTGTGGGTCTGAGACAGAAGCCCCTCTTCGTTCTCCGACTCGGAGTCCTGCCGGGGCATCTTGGTGCTCTTCAGGCTGCCAGCGCGACGGATGGACGACAGAGATCCGCCCTTTTTTACCCGGAAACTGCGCGCGCCTTTGATCTGGAGCAGCCGGGAACCCCCGATACGGATCTTACGGATTGGCGCTGGAGAGAAGAGGAGGAGTAAAGAGGTTAATCCATGGGTCTTTGACAGGGGGTGTGCGACCCCTGAGGGTCCTGAGAGTTACTACGGGGAGGGACTTTTAATGTCTGACAATACACATTAACATGAATCCCACATATCATTTGCAAAAGATAATGTGCAGACAAAAAAAAGAAAAAACGCATTTCATTTACACAACACTAATGATAGAGCTGCCAAATAAATCTGCCAAATGAATCTACAGTATGAAGCCTTCATAGATTCAGGCAGCCCATAGTCACTTAACCCATTCAATCCGGGAACGCATCTGTGTCGTTTTAGATTTGAGCAATAACCATTATTTTATACTTTGGCTATTCAAATTAGCTCTAGATCTACAAGCTCATAGCGCACCAAGCTACAAGCTTGTACATCTGCTATTTTTGAAAAATCATGAACATTTGAGCAAATCTTTGAATATATATATTTTTAAAGCCAACATTTGTAACTCAAATCTTTGCTCCAGCAGGTCCCTGGAACAAAATATTTGACAAATGTTCGCTTTAAAAAATATATATTCAAAGACTTACACATATCTTCACGATTTTTCAAAAATAGCAGATCTACAAGCTCATCGCACGGCACTCGATGAGCTTGTAAATCTGCTATTTTTGAATAGCCAAAGACATCTAAAATGACAGCTATGCGTTCCCGGACTGAATGGGTTAATCGTAAAACCTGTGGAATACTTCCAAGCTTTGAAAGCCTCTTATCGAGTTGCTTGGAAGGCTATCTCAAAAGAAAAAGAAACAGATATGCAACACAATTATGCAGTGGACAATATAGGTAGTGGGGGGTCCCTGCTTTGCCTCTCGCTCAGCTAAAAAAACATTGAAGACCCCATGGTTAATCCATACAAGGAATGGAATTTATAGAAAGAAAGGAGTCCCTGTCATGGTAGCTGGGTAGACCCATCTATCTATTATCTGACATTCTCTGCTTCTCTCCTCGCGTCTGTGCCTCAGTTCATTACTACGGCTTGAGAAGCTTGTACCTCAGTTTTGTATTAAAACTCTAAGTTTAGCATTCTAATATGTCTCCTTGGTCTGTCTCTGTTCCTTTGATACAATACTGTTTAGACTGATGATAGGTTCTTGGTTCACCTATGATAATACAGTAGATTACTATTTCTATGCATTTGATGTATTACCTCGTGTTAACCTGCTAAATGCCTAAATTGTAAATTGTCTCTGCATTTGGGTTCACTGTCTGCCTTGACAATGCCCTGAGTAAACTCCAATAGGCCTGTCACAATTATTTCCTAATCGCAATTATTTAAGATAATTAAATAATTATTATTTTGCATAATCGTCATAATCGTTTCCATGTTGATAAATGTTCATACATTTTCAAACATTTAAAATAATAGTGAAAATAGGTCGCTCGGATGATCGGAAAAGTTATTAAATATGTCAGTAATTTATTTGTATATTTAGGTTATTTGTCAAATCTACCATGTGCAACTTCAAAGCCTAAAAGCCAAACAGATTTTTTTATTCAACACAATTAAAATCGTTAATTGTAATTATTTGTGTGACAGTTAATCGTCAAGTAAAATGTCATAACCGCGACAGCCATTAATGCCAGTGGGACATTTGTATGAGGATACGTTACCCTGAGGCTCCTGGGGTTTCTTCTCATCGACGGCAGAGTCAGACTTGAGAGTGTGGCTGCTGCTGTTGAGCGAGTCGTGTCCGTCCTCGTCGTCCAGGATGCCCGCGAAGCTGATCTTCCTCTCGTATCGGTGGCGTCCCAGCTCTGGGTCCAGACGCATACGACAGCTGTCCAGGTCCTACAGACAGGATGCGTAGTTAGTAGTATGTCCAATGGAAGTTATTGAGAACTAATTATGTAGTACTAGTACACAAAGTTACACCACAGAAGTCCTGAGTTTAAGACACCTCAGTGTTAAGACTATCACAACATGGAACAGCCTCTAGGCTACACAATATAAGCTCAGATAAACAAACTATCAAACGGCTTGACTATAGACAATCAGAGGATCAATAAACATAAATCAGAATATAAAACTTCTTCAGTATTTTATTGTATAACCTCTACTAACCACTAGGGGCTCTGTGCGTGGCCGTGGTAAGCAGGGAAAGGTCTCTCTCAGGAAGGTAGTGATCTCCAGCAGAAGTTGGCATGCGGCCATCTTGAGAGCAAATGGGCAGCCACATTTTGTAGGGTTGACAGTATCTTTTGTGGAAAAAGGCAACAGAAGGACAAAAACGTCAACAATCTGATTAAAACAAAAGTAAAACTCAATGATAAAAGTATTGTCGCGCAACTGCTTTTGCAGAATACTTACTGTCATCTAGATAGTCTTCCTCCTCGTCTTCTTTCCTCAGCCTTCGTTTGGTCTCCTCCTCGTAAATGTAACCCAGGATGTTGGCAGGACTCTCGCTGTCCAAGTGGCACAGCTCACTGAGCCTTGTGCCGATGGCCTGAAAGGAAATACACACACACACACACACACACACACACACACACACACACGTATGAAGAAGCCCAAAATATATGCACTTCACAGCCACTACCATATCATTAAAATCACCATTACACACCTAATCTTAGCCTTTACTATGAAGCATGCCTGACCATAATCCTAACTCTAACCTTGAGGGCTCCCGGCCTCCTGGCCTAATGTCATAGTGTCCTTGAACAAGACACTTAACCAAATAACTGGTCCCAGTGGTGCTTTGCATGGTTTCCTCTGCCGTTGGTGTGAATGTAAAACACTTTGGATAAAATAAAAAGGTGCTGTGTATACATGCATTTACCATTCTATCTTAAACCACACCCCCCCCTCTGCAACACACACGTGCATACAAACACTAATCCCTGGAACCCCCTCAAGGACCCCTGGGTGTCCTCGGACCCCACTTTGAACAACCACAGCCCTACAGTATTAGATGACATCAACTCACGTCTCCCCACTGGCAGAATTGCTTGGCGGCGTTCCACTGTAGTTTCTGGTTCCGTTTGTTGCCCACTACGGGGGACCGGCCCCTGGACAGGCCTCTCTTGGTGATATTCACGTGGTGGCCCTTCATCCACTCCGGCCAGTTGCCACGATTGCAGCGGTGGACAAAACGAGCGCACTCTAGGAAGAGGGAGGCCCTCGCCACCACGGGAGCTTCCTGTAAAATACAGGAAGTAGAAATCAAGCATCAGAGTGCCTGAGCTGAGAATTTGTTTGGTTCTGTAATGCAATGTGAGTAAAGTAATGTGTTGTTGGACCATCCATGTTCACCGTCATAGTCCAGCATTTATTATTTTGGCGCGTTTCTAAATGATGACTTTCAATGTGTCCTGCCTTTCAATGTGTCCTGCCTTTCAATGTGTCCTGCCTTTCAATGTGTCCTGCCCTTACACAGCTTCTGAACCATTCTTTATCCCCATGGTTACTGAACTAAATATTTGACCGATTCGTCACACAGGCCACACAATATTCCCAAGATTTTCAAACTAAAATGGCTTTATTCAGAGAGACAAATCAGGAGAAAATCAACGCCGTTTTCGACCTTTCTCTGTCCCAGCAACAAACTCTCGCGGAATCTAGCACCAGTAAACAGGAGACGGTTGTGAGATCTGCTGCCAGACCTTGCCCACTTGTAGGATTTGTGTACCATTTCACCTCTAGTGGCTCAAATTAGGATGGCGTATCTTCATAAATGAACCATCTTTGGTCGAATGGATCAAAATGTTGGAAGGATGCAGGATGACGTACCAGGTCGAGGGCGGCGGCCAGTATGGAGGCATCTGGGATGGTTCCCGGCTCACAGCAGTTCAACAGGAACTGGAACCGCTTCATGCCCTGCCGGATGGCGGCCAGGTTGACCACGTTCTTGTTCTTCATGGCCTCCTGGCTGGCCGCCAGGCGCTCCTGGAAGCCGTGATGCCCTGGAGGATGAGGAGGAAACGGAGCGAGGGAGGAAGAGAGAGGGACGGAGGAAGGGAAGTGTGGGAAAGAGGAAGCGTTGGGAGAGAAATGGAACGGAGAAGGTAAAGGAAGAGAGAAGAGGAGTAGAGGACAGAAAACACAGAGGTGTAGTGCGGAGAAGAAAAGGCGGCAACAGATTAAGTGAGACAGGAATGCTGATTAATAAACAATATTTCAGGACACAACATGGCTGCAGTCCTTAAAGGGGGCTGTAAGTGATATATGCAAGAAGATTTATTTTTGAATTATCATTCAAAGCTCTATATTCCAATAGTAATCATTGCTATAGACTAGGAGTGTTTGTTCAGTAACAAAAAAAAGGTCCCCCCCTATCTCTCTCTCCAGCTCTTTAGTATACAGGAAATACATTTTTCAAGATTTTCAAGATTCAAAATCATTTATCAACTAAAATGTTATACCGCTTTCAGTTCCAATGCCCCTTGTTTATTCTGTATCCGGGATTGAATAAAATGTATATCCCGAAACTGAAAATGTGTTTTCTGTTTACTAAAGAGCCGGAGAGACGGGAAGGCCCATGTTACTGAATAAACAGACTATAGCAATGATTGCTATCATAATATAGAGCTATTTAACACAGATTTTTAACAACGAAATACCACTTACACCACCTTAAAAAAACAAAACAATAACATGTATTTCTTCAGGCCCCAAAAGGGACTTACTGTAACATTACGTAAACACTGTCATCCAGAACACTTAACAGAAAGCCACTCAACAAAGGATGCTGAGGGAAAAATGGACACACAGCCAGAGAGACCAAAGCTACAATTATGTGGACAGTTTGTTGTTTTCCGGAGCATTGGACAACACCACCACACGTCACCACAGAAGAGACTGCACCGTCAGCACCATCATGCTGCCACATGGAGGCACAAAGAACAGCAGAAAGATGGTTCATTATAGATTTAGCATTCTTCCCAACCAAATCTCCCCCTCCCCATATAAATAATGATGACATTATTTTGGGGGTATAAAGAGCAGGGACGGTCAGAGTGGGTAGGGGGAAGGGGAGGTGGTTCTTATCTCCGGTTCCTGAGTTAGGATCCAGATATACATGCTAGATTTTGTACTCTTGCATGCAGGCCTGGAGCTGAGAAGCACTGACGCAGGGGGGCAAAAACTGAACGATAGTGGTATACATTTAATTTAACAATGCTGAAATGTTTCTATTCTAAGAGGACTTTAAGGAAAATAGTGACTACTGAAGTCTGCTTTTGGAGAGCCAAAACATAATCTCAGGCCCACTTCATACACTGTGAAACAGGATGTATCATTTGATTGATGTTTTATTGACAGAAATGCATATATATGACCATATATTTGTGTAAGTGGATGAAACACAAAAACAGCTTTAGAGCATATTTCCATTATTGTCCTTTGAGAACTAATGTGTGTGTAAACTGAGTATCATGGGGGGGGGGGGGGGGGGTTGGGGGGGGCTTAACCGGAGACATACTGTACATAATGTGAATAATAAATACATTAATATACTATCAACGCACTAGAATAGTAAAATAGCGACAACATGGGTGCTATAAAAGGAACCTGTTACAACTCAACTAACAAAAGTGTGGGTCCTACTCCACACACTTTTGTTACATGTTAGACTGAAAATTTAAATGTTTTGAACACAATTGTATTCATTTGTATAGGTAGAGGCCGCACCAGGTTTCTCCTATCTCCCCACACTACAGGCTACGTTAAGAGATTGCCGCAATGAAAAATGACACATCCTGGTTTCAGAGTGCAGCAACGGGGGGGCGGGGGGGGGGGGAGTGGCGACAGACATCAGCGCAGCTGGCATGGAAGCCGGCGTGGGAAATGACGGCATGACAAAAATGGCAACGGCACGCGCCAGACAGACAGACGACACGACACGACATAGAGGAGAGATGGAGATAGAGACACACGAGGCGTTTGGGTGAGAGAGTGGTAGGGCGAGCGAAGGGCGCCCCCGGGGAGGGGAGGGGGGTCTACCATCTTTCTCTTCTGTGTGGTGAAGCTTGGAGGGGTTCCGCCTGCCGGACCTCCATTTACCGAGCCGCTTGAAGAAGTTCTCCTCCTCGTCCCTGCCAAACTCGGCCCCCGCCGCCCCCCCTTCGGACAGCTTCACCGCGCTGGTGAACTTCACCTGGGAGACATGGCAAAGATCCAAACCCACACACAGACACACAGAAAGGTCGACACACGCGCAGACACACAAACATGCAAATGAGACATTTACGTTCTGAGCTTGTAGTTTGGCTATTTAAAAAAAAAGATTTTGTGTATGGGGAAAAAGGAGGGGCACAATGATAGACCCCTGGGGGACCCCAGTCAGTCGATGACGTATATTACGGTTTAATTGCTTAATGATGTCACAGTGAGCAAGAGATTGAGCCGCAAACCTGCTCACTGACTGCAAATTGGCCAACATGCAATCGGATTGTCCTGTGGAGTGGTGAGAGTTGACCTTTGACCCTGACCTTGGAGCTCTGCCGTATGAAGGAGAGACGGTCCACAGAGCTGATGTCCAACAGGTCCTCCACCCCGTCTGTCAGTCCCGACAGAGACGAGCGCTTCAGCCAATTACCTGGGGGCACATGCACACACAAGCATGCACGCACACACACACAAGCATGCACGCGCGCACACACACACACACACACACACACACACACACACGACATAAGGGCAGGAAGATACATGTGATGCATTAAGGCTAGAGCACACACACACACTAGGAGGGACAAATGCATAAGGGGAGCAAATGCTCACAATTACAGGGAGGCACATTCAAGGTGGATCAACACAGGTTCACAGAGGTTGCACTTCAAAAACTTGACTGGATACATACAGTATAGGATATAAATAGGTAAGAACAATAAAGGACCATTTCTCATACATACTGTACAAGTGACCTGGGTCAAACACTTTTTCAAAATCAGGGAATGCTATGCAAAGCCCCATGGGCCTAAGCAATACATTGAATATAATAAGTTGAGTCAGCACTCAGCAGACATTAAATCAGAATAACATTTGAGCCTATGGCAGACTCTGATCTAAAAAGGTGGAGGCTGGGGTGGAGGAGGCAAAGTTTGAAGCAGGAGCAGCAGCGAGACGCAGAGATCTAATGAACGAGGAAGCCATACTGAAAGGGACCGGCCTGTTGAGAGCGTAAACTGGGATTGGCGTGTAATAAAGTGTGGCTGATTTGGAACATTCAGCAGATTACAGCTGTGGCACGTATGACTCCTGTGTCCTGCATGAACCAACACAATGCTTCATTTTGCTCATTTGCTGTGGCTTGCTTAGTTGCAACAAGGGGAGGTTTGGAATAGAATATAACGCACCAATTCCCAAAAGGTTAAGGCTGGGTTTGGACACTTAGCAAATAAACTCATGAACAGATTGACAGATTTTGCAAATTATATGAGTGGCGTAGAGCAGTGGTTCTCAACCGGTTGGGTCCCCAGATGACAGTAAAATTATGAAAATAGCTCATCTACAAGCTCACAACACCTCACATTGCAAGGCGTTGTGAACTTGTAGATCGGCTATTTTCACAAAATGCATCTATGGAACCGAGTCAAACTAAATGTAATGCCTCAACTCCTACAATTCCAAGTGCTTGTCAGGGTGGGAGTCCCCAGTCCAAATGTGATTATTTTGGGGTGTCGCGGACTGAAAAGGTTGAGAACCACTGTCGTAGAGGTTAAACATTTAACCTCAGAGGCCTGGGTTTGATGTTTTATCAGTATTCAGTAGGCTGCCCGGTCAAGGTCAAGGTGCAAATTGCATAACCGGTCATATTCGGAAAGACTTAATTCAGCATTTCAATTATTTACAAATACTATTTGACCCAGGTCTGATACACAGCGCAAATTAGGGTTATTGTACAATACAGGCAGACAGGCATGTAATGAATATGGTAGCACACCCACATACGTAAGACAGAGAGCGTGAATGGAAGGCGAACAGTCAGACGGCGTGCTAGATTGGACAGAAACAAACCCAAAACTAGTTGTTGTTCCCACATACAAACACATCATGTTGTGAGTGAACTAGTACAGCAACTGTGATTTGATAGTCAAAAGAAAGAGAGCATAATATAATATAGGCAATGAAACGTGAGACCATGAGCATACACAACTGTGATCACAACTATGCACACAACATATCAACCTCCAACATTTTGTTTGCACACACACGTTCCCCAGCGATCTCCTCTACCTCATATATATATATTTTTTTTCCCCAATGGCGTACAGTCAGAGGTTTTACCCCATTAAGACCTTAGGCCGATTCTACACATGCCTTCTAAATCAGTAAAAATCTGTTAAAAAATAGCAGATGTACAAGCTCGCAGCGTGGCACGAAGCGACGCACTGTAAGCTTGTACATCTGCTATTTTTGAATAGCCAACGCCAAAATCGAAAATGACAGACACTTTCCCAGTTTTAATGGGTTAAGCCAGTCACATGGCTGTGCAGGCACACACAGGAATACATACTGGAGGAGTCATATTCTGATCCAAGCGTGCGATCTGTCATTCAAAACAACTGTTTGTATATTATGAAAATTGATGTTGTGGTGTCATCATCAGAAGCCATGGGAGCAAACTAAAGATGTAAAAACTAAAACAAATAACCGATAGGTCAGCAGGGGGCACTGATGCAGCATAATATCAATCCACCTACCAATGGGGAGCTTGAGCTTTTTGCGGAGAGAGATGCGCCGCGAGCGGGAACGCGAGCGGCGGTCGGTGGTGGTGCCGGAGTGGGCGGTGGTGCAGTCCGAGGTGTCCTGTTCCGATTGGCTGCTGGTGTCGCTGGCGGCGCTCTGGGACTTGAACATCTTCCTCCAGAAGTCCTTCCGGCCCAGGAGAGCACCGGGGAGCTGCTCCTCACTGCAGGGACATTAGACTCATCAATTTATTTTACAGTCCGTGTCCATATACAGCATTGCCACGCAGCGTTTACCGATCAACTGTTGCTGTGCTTGAATGGCTGAGCTGGGGAAAAGAAACGGTAAACATGGACTTCTCATGATTGAGATAATGATTCAACGTCGGGACGTAAATTACGGGGTTGTCAGACACAGCCAGAGAGTAGATCAAAAGAGCAGCGCTGCTCTCCAATAGTTGTCTGCTTGAAGCGCCCTAGGCTCTGCGCCCAAAAAAATAAAGTCAGACGGTGAGAACGCATGGATGAGGAGCGCGTCTTCACCATAGAAATGAATGGCAGATGCTGGCAGCTCAAAAAATACTGTGCGGACACTGCCCCTAATCAAACTAATTGATGTAATCCATTGTAAAACATCATTTCTTTTTTGTAAAATAATCGATTTTGAGAGAAAAAAATGCAAACGTTTAAAAAGAATTCAAACGAAATTAAAAAAAAAGAAAATATATTTTGCCTCATTGTATTTTATATCATTTTTCTGCTGTGAAGGTCCACTGCCATGTTTTATCGGTGAAACAAGTTTCATACCACTACAAGCTCGCTATGGAGCTAGGGCCTTGTAGGGAGGCCTACTGTGGAAGTGGCATGAGGCGGAGGGGACTCACTGTTCGGGCGTCTGGGGCGGCCTGCTGGAGATGTAGCTGCGACACTCATCTGCAGCACTGGAGGTCGGGCCCTTCTCCCCAGATACACCCACCTCTGACCTGCACACACACACAGAACTAAATTGTCTACATGTGCAGCAAAAAAAAAAGTCTCTCTGGTTTATTCCATTCCATGCAGGCGAAAGTGATTGCTCTGGAACACCCTTTCACATGTTGCAACGTTGCTGGGATTTAACCTGCGACCATCAAATTACAGCACAGACTCCCTAACCAGACTTGCTGCCATGTTTTCTTCCGTGACACCCCATTGACACTTTTGTCATTAACACCAATCCTCGTAGCCTGGTTTCCAGACCTGGTTTCTTCTCTTTTTTGCCTTGTTGTATTTTATATATTTTTTCTGCTGTCAAGATCCACCGGCATATTTTACTGGTTTACTATTTCCATGAGCACCTGTAACAAAACACAGACTGAATTGACCAATGACCAACGACTGGACAACGGGGTCAACTCGCACCTCCTGGGTCCCGGCAGTTTGGGCTCCTCCTTCTCGTCAGGTTTCTTGGTGGCGGCGGCCGTGGCGGTGGTGGGGACCTTCTCGGCGCTGTCTAAGAGCGCGCTGAGCGCCACCCGGCGGAACACGTTGCCGTGGGACTCCTTGATGAACTGCACCAGCTGGCGAATGTCACAGTACAGGCCCTGGAGAGGAGACGTGTGAAAAAACAGGGAGAGCGGGATGTGTGAGTGAGTATAAGCGAGAGAGAGAGAGCGCCAAGGGGAGGGGGTGGGTGACATTACTTTTCTGACCGAGAAAATGTCACCACCATTACATCATGCATCACTCATCTCACAAACAACCATGCCTTAAACATCAACATATTTCACACATTATCCACTTAAACCCTATACAATTATTTGACCGGAATCCCCCATGGGTCTGCACTACACTAAAATGCCTTCGCAGAAAATAGCCGATCTACAAGCTCACTAGAGATTGCTATTCTCGCCGGAGCTATTTTGAGCTCTATAGCTGTACAGAGCTGGTGGCTTATCATGCTATAATACCAAACCGCAACGAGCCAGTGACGAGTGAGTGATCGTCTGCCATCGTGTGTTTAAGCTCTTCAGTGCCCTTGCCGCCCTGTCCCTACAGTATACCATCACTCCTTTCTCTCACCTTTTTCATGTCAAGGACCCCTAAATTGATATATATTTGACTACAGACCCCCATCTGAAAATGTTTTGTGCCAGTGACCCCCCAGAAGCAAAGATTTGAGTTAAAAATGTTCACTTTAAAAAATATATATTCAAAGATATGCACAAATTTTCAAGATTTTTCAAAAATAGCAGATCTACAAGCTCATAGCGTGGCACTCGGTGACCGAGGCTATGAGCTTGTATATCTGCTATTTTTGAATAGCCAACGCTAAGTGGTTAAAATTATTGGGACGCCATGTTAACTAATTTTGCTGAGGACTCCCTGGCAACCCCCCAAGGACCACTGGTTTAAAGGGCCTTGCTCCCCACCCAACCCAGGGAGGAAGGGAATATCGCCACCCACACGACTGACAGGGCTATCGATTATTTTCTTGGTGATTACTCTTTTATCTTTTCACATATTTTTGGGTCTTTTTCTGCCTTTATTGATAGACTACAGTGAAGACAGACAGGAAACAGGGAGAGAGAGTTGGGGAGTGACATGCAATCGACCCCGGGACTCTTTGTCAGGCATCAGAGCCTTAACACATCCACTGCCAGGCCCGTAGTCCTACGGGCCGTTAAATCCAACCGTTAACTGCCGTTCCCGTAGTCCTACGGGGCGGGTGTTTTCCCATGTTAAATCGTGCAGGTGCAGATTCCGGATTTTGTTTGCACTTCCGGTCTCGAAGGGGGCGGGCCGGAAACAAAATAATACTGTTTCCGGTTTTTCTCCCGCCTCCGTTTCCTGTCTAGCGTCTAGCTTTGGACGCCATTATCTCTGGCTTGTTGTTTTTCTCACCACATCCACCATTTTAGCGTTTTCCTCTCGTTCTCCAGAATGCAGTGTCGGATCGCGGCACGGTTTTCAGCGTTTTGTTCGGTCGGGTCCCGTGTTTGTGTCGAACCAAATGAACGCGGATTTTAAACGGATTTAGCGGGGCCTATGACGGAATCAAAAAAACAAAAAAGGTAAGAAATAGCGTGGCACTACGATGGACGTTCTGAGATTAGCCGATGGCAGTCAATGTGTTAACCACTCGGCTATTGGTGCCCCCCTTAGTGATGTACTGGGTTTGGGTTTGGAGCAGAGGATCCAGGAATATTCGCAAGAATGATCCCATGCCAAATGTGATTAAGGACAATGATGTCTCGTGTTCAATTTGCTTTGCGCATTACTAATCCACAACAAAGGAGTCGTGAGTGATTTAATAGCTCTACAGTAGTACAAAATGAGCCATCAATAATTAAACCATGACTCCCTGCATTACAGTTAACAGTAATGTGATGTGCTCAAACCTAATGGGAAAGCATCCGATCATCACTGACTGGATATTTAGACAGACGGATCAATGGGGCAGAGAGATGGAGAGACAGAGAGAGAGACAGCAAGGCAGAGGAGACAGAGAGACAGAGAGAGAGACGTAGAGGGGGCTGTTGCAGAGAAAAGGAGAAAATAAGAGAGAGCTCGAGGAGGTTAAGAAAGAGAGAGTGGAAAGAGAGAGAAAGAGAGAGAGGGGGAACATAAAGCATTTCTTTAGCTACCAGTGCCTTTATATGCCATGTAATTCTATGGTACATAAACACTAGGAGCGCTACTCTTCCTAGTGCTGAGCTTTGTGTTTCAGCACTCTCGGTGTACAACTCTGGGCACATCAAGTAGAAAATAGTTAAACATTTGGAGAGGAGCAGTGCTAATTAATGTCCTTGTTCCTTTCTTACCCCCTCCCTCTGTCCTCTATGTGGAAGATCAGAAAACCTGAGAGATTAATCCTGGCTGTCTGACAACCTGGCCTCTTACAACCTGACTTTGAAGCCTCAGCAGAAACATGAGAACTCAATTATTTCAGCTAGGCCACCGTTTACCACCACCGGTCCAAATGAACCCATGCAGGTCTGTAACTCAGAGTGTACAAAATGTGTGTACACTCTCTGAGTTAAAATGAACACTGAGGATTTTACAGTTTAGATTTTGGGCCCCAGAGATGAAAGGATGGTATCAAATGGTGGGTGACGGTCTGTGGACTAATGCATGTCAAACTGGGGGTCCTAGAAATTCAAAAGGTTGAGAAACACTGAGCAAGTCCATTTGTGCAAATAACACAGATGACAGTGTTCGGGCACAGCAACAACACCCCCAAAACAACCCCCCCCCCCCCTCCCCAAAACAAAAAAATAGGTTTCTGTGGTCACGGCCTCTCAGACTGCATGCACAGACACTCGCCATGCGTGCACACACAAGTCGTCACCCACCAGGTTCTCTGCGCTGTGCAGCTCGTGGGTGGTGGAGGCACAGCGGGTGATCAGGGACTTGAACATGCAGCCCACCACCACCGCCTCCATGTTCTGGGCCACGGACTTGTTGTCCCCCGTGGTGAAGTTGTTTCCGAATCCAGCTTTGTCTGGGAAGCGACCAGGGGGGGGGGGGGGTATAGGCCGAGGAAGAAACCACAGGTCACACAGGAAACGGGTGTGGGGGTGAGGGGGTGGGGGGGTTTAGTCAGTAAGTCTTGAGAACATTACTGACAGCTTTGCGACTCAACAGAAAACACTCGGCCCAAACAACGGGTGAGGGAGGGGAGGGGGGGGGGGGGGGGGTGTTCAGGGGCACAAAATCATAAAAGCGTATGTGGGGAGGGGAGGGGGGTAAACTAAACCAAAAAAACAGAGCATTCTGGGTAGGGAGTAAGGTATACATGCAAGTGACTAAGGCCTGCCATAAAACAAAAGGTTATGGGGAACTAGTCCCTTGGTCCAAATAAGAGATATATGGACACAAGTCCTGTGTTAAATTAGATAATAAGGTACTTAAGGTACCTTATTATACCATAGGAAGGTAAGGCTGATAAGCTATAGCTAAGGCCCAGATTCAACCATACGCTACAGGTGTGAAACGGTTGCTGGAGGGTGAGTATGATTTTTTTTCACAGTGAGCATTGCAGAAATGGGAGCAGTGCCTTGGGAATGATCTTATTGGAGCAGGTGAGGAATAGTAACGCATTACTACTATTGATTATAGTTATTATAATTAATTATTATTATGGGTATCTACCGATGTCTCTTTTTTTCCTCCTGGATCTCTCACCTGCACTGCCGTACTCTGCAAGAGAAAAGAGGCGGGGCACAAGTTGATTGACATCAGGCCAGCACAGACATGTACTTGGAGTTCAGAAAGGACGCGGCACCCCCCCACCTCCGAGAGGTGAACTTGAAAACAGACACACACACACAATCGCACGCACACACACAGCCCCACTTACACGGAAACTGAACAGGGGGTCCGGTGCACTTTCTCAAACAAAACAGTCATCGGTTCGGTAACTTGCCAAGTGGATATTTGTAGGTTAACAGATGTTGCTATTGTCGTAATTGGCTGAATCGGCATGTACAAGACGTGCTTGGTGATGGAAGTTGTCGATCAGGTTCAGGGAATGTGCAAATGCCTGAAAAGCTTAGGATTGGCAAGTGTACATAACGGATGAGTGTGCAAGGACAAAAAGGAAGGATTGTCGAGGTGGATGGAGGGAGGATGGGAACACAAAGGAGAGAGCGACACAGCGTCGAAGTACAGAGGGTCCGGGACACAGCATAGAAGGACAGAGGAACAGCGTAGAAGGCGGGGAACAGATATATTGAACAGAGAAAGCTGGAATATGGTCAAAGTGTGAGGTGAGACAGTGGCACACCGTTCAACTCTGTGAACCAAAGGAGGAATAGAATGTCTTTCAAAGCTTTTACCTGGTACAAAATACAACAGAAAAGCAATACTATATGCGCAGAATATATATAGTACAGGCTACGAGCATCTATATTTTGTTTCACATCTGCTACGCATGTGTATGCATATGTGTGTGTGGTGTGGTGTGGTGTGGTGTGGTGTGTGTGTGTGTGTGTGTGTGTGTGTGTGTGTGTGTGTGGGTGGGTGGGTGGGTGGGTGGGTGTGTGTGTGTGTGTGTGTGTGTGTGTGTGTGTGTGTGTGTGTGTGTGTGTGTGCACCAAACACACACGCATGTACACACACACACACACACACACACACACACTGCAGACTTACTGTCGGTGATGGGCTCCATACAGAAGCCCAGAAGAGCATGGAGGAAGTCCACAATGTTGTTGAGGGAGTCCTTGTTGACATACTCCCTCATGGTCTGTCTGAACTGCACCTTGTCCAACTTGTACAGATTGGTCAGGCAGTTCTGGGCCTGCGGGGGATGGAGGGCCTTCAATAAGTTACAGTATGTCACACATGTCAATGAGGGAGTTACTAGGTTTCTTAAAAGGAATGGGCAGGAAAAGCTGAACACTGGGTTCAGCCCATTGAATAAAACTCAAACTATCCTTAACATTACTGCTGACCCATTTCACAAAACATACTGTGGAAGATTTCTGAGGAAGCCACAGGACTTCATTTCAGTACGGTTCTGTATGAAAATCAACTTGCAGAGACTTGAAACTTGCGAAAGGCAATTACACATTACTTTCATTGCATATTAAATATACAGTACGTTTTAATGGACTTTATTTAAAGTGCAGATCATTTTGTTTGTGAAAGTCTATTTGGAGAAATCCCTGGAGAAAGAATGATTTATGAATTGAATTCAAAAGTCCATGACTTATTAAGAGCATAAAATGTACAGATCATTTTGTGTAATCTATCGCCTAAATTTGGGCACACTACCTATTGATTTATTGTGCTCTGCAATCCTCTGGGATATCAGTTCCTAGAGAGTGAAATCTTCCTCTCTGACTCAGGGTGACACAAATTATGAAAACATTGACTTGTGTCCAAAAATAACCGCTGTGCTATTAAAAACCAGGCCCAATGCTGCATGGTATTGGACAGATTTTCAGGCTTCAATTCGGCCTCGTGAAAGTTTTATCTTCCCACGAGGGCAAGAAGAAGTAATACTGTCCAAATAGAGGCACACACATGCACACAAAAAACGTCCCGACGCGGGGGTTGAAATGCAACTCCCCTCTGGCTAAAAACAAACCCAAAGCATTGTTTACTGAGCATCAGTAAACACTGAGTAGGAGAAGGAGAGAAGACAGATATCTGACCTGCATCCTGAGGCGGTCTCCTGAGAGGCCACGGTGTCCCTCTCCACAGCCGTAAGCACAGCCCAGAGACTTGACTATCTTAATGAGCATGGTCAGAGCCAGCCGGTGAGTGCTGAGGCCGCTACCTTCATCCTGTTCAAACAACACAACACACCACAATGCTTTTATAACCCTTTATACTATAGACCCAGGGGTCTATACTAGGCTCCCTAGTTGTCTTTCCCTCTACACACCAAATCTCTTCGCCGAAAATAGCTGAGCTACAAGCTCAAACCGCGCCGCGTTGTTGTGAGATTGCAGATCAGCTATTTTCACTGAATGCGAACCCCAGGCTTCATATGGTTAATGCTAAATTAATGATTGTCTAAAATAATATGTAAAGAAAATGTAACACATTTCCCACAGATAGAATAGAATAAAACACATTAAGCAACTAAAATAAAGATATACATTTACACTTAACAGAATCTAATAATCATAATGCATTGAGGCTCATTATCATGAGTGCATTGGAATCCCTATACACAAGGTCACTTCAAGGACCCTCCAGCAGGGGACTCAAACCTGCATTGCCAAGCTCTAAACCTGCATTTTCTTTCAGTGGTTCTCAAAGTGGGGTCCAGGGGACCCTCAGGGTTCCTTTGGGGTCCCCAACAACAGTAGTTAATATAGCATCAAAATCAGTTACATCAAAAACATTTTAACACCACAAACCTTGTATGGTGGTCCCTGGCACAGACTATTTTCAAAAGGGGGTCTGCAGCCAAATACATATTAATTTGGGGGTCCTTGATGATTAAAATGTTTCAGAACCACTGCCTTTATTTACTTTGAATATGAACCCCAACCTCATATCAAACACCCACCTTGCCGTTACCGTCCTTTCCATTCTTCATGTCATCTTTGCTTCCTTGCCCGCTTCCACTTCCACCTCCACTCCCACTCCCACCCCCTCCTCCCCCATCTCCTCCTCCACCTCCTCCTCCCCCTCCTCCTCCGGGCGCCCCGACTCCCTGGGACCCTTGATTGGCCGGGTCCTTGGCCCTGGCTTCCTGGTTCTCCTTGTCGTCGGGCTTGGACAGCCTCTTGCCCATGCCGGGCACCACGCCCAGCTGCAGCAGGCAGTCGATGATGTTGAGCGACACGTCGCAGATCCTGGAGCTGATGTCGTTTCTCAGGATGGCGTACAGCGCCCGCAGGACCGCCTGTGGGTGGATGGGGAGATTGTCGGGTTGATGATTTGAGTTTACCTGTCTGTGTCCCCACTGTATGTCTGTCTGTATGTATCGATTACTCTATTATATTATCGATTATCATAGATTTTTTAAATAATTGATTAAATCGATTGGTTCGATTAAGTGTTGCACCACTACAATCAAATAAGCGTTCACTCACAGTGAGGTCCAGCATGCCGTTCTTCAGCACAAAGTTGTTGGTCCCCTCGATGTTCTCGCCCTCCTCGGGGCAGGAGTAGTTGATGCAGGAGTCGGTGAGGCTGCGCGGCAGGTTGGCGCACGCCAGCGGCTCCGGCGGCAGGTCGGACGCCACCGCGGGGGTGCACAGCTTCTTCATGTGCTCCGTGAAGAAGTCGGCGTAGCCCACGTTGAAGGACGCCACCGTGGTGTTGAACGCCGCCATGGTGATGGTGGATATCTGGGAGCGCACTGCGGACGGCAGGAAGGGAGAAAGAGAGAGAAGATGGGGAGAGAGGTTGGGGGCGAGAGGATATCGTCAGGCATTCTGTGGTACAGGAGGACATTGGAGCTGCTCTCCTAGATGAGATCAAAACGTCTCTGTGATGTCTGAGTGACCACATCAGAACTAAATGATGTCCTTTGTTCAGTTTGAGCTCTGCTGTTGGCTGTGTGTGTCCGTCTGTCTGTCTGTCTGTCTGTTCATGGCTTATCTCACAAACCACCGGACCGATTGGATTTCTTGTGCATGCTGCCAGTTGGCCATGGCCAACATTTCTTTTCACATTTTGTCAGTATTGTGGTACTTTTTAGAACTTTACTTTTATACTGGAAGTCAATGAATGAATGGTTTATTTTAGGTCTTAGTTAACAATGAACCGTAGACAAAACACACTTGTGTGCATACAACAAGAAAATCATCATCATAAATGTACTCTCAAAATCCACATTCAGGTGTAGGAGGGAGTGGGCTGAAAATATGGAGATGACTGGCATAATGCTAATGTCATAGACCAGCCACATGACATCTTGTTATTTTCTTTATTTTATCGCATTCTGTAACTCAGGTATGTTGTCAGTGCATTGGTACCTTCCTTGACGGTGTGGTCGCTGTGACTGTTGGAGTGGTCAGGCATGTCTCTGAGCAGGGAGTGATGAGAGTGAGAGTGTTTGGCACTCAGGCTGTCCACGTCTGGGGTCATGTCCGAGCTGCCCCTCCGAGTGAATTTACCTGCAGAGATGACAGACCATGAATCCAGAATGCATCATACACACAGACATCAGGTGGCCGTAGTAGAGTCTGTAGGCCTTCTGGGAACCGGCACCCCAGTCAGTGTCCCTGAGCAAGACACGGAACCACTAACATTTTACTGTGTATGCAAATAATGTACATTATACCAGGGGTTTCCAAACATTTCCATGCCAAGGACCCCAAAACAGCCATAGCTCCTGGCTGTGGCTCCCTGTTGAGAAATGGCTTTTAAAAAAATCTTCATTTTTTTAAATAGTGAAAATAGTGGAGATCTGCTCTTTTTGCGAAGTAATAATGACATGCACAAAATGTCTTTTTAGATACAGTAGATAGATAGTTTTTTGGATTATTATAATGTTTCTCCATTTGGCCCCATATGTGCACTCTCACTCCATGAGAAAACGGCCGCTACCTTCTGAGAAAAGCTAGTTACATGAGATGGTTTCTCATCCATTGATCTCATCAGGGGACACAGGGTTCTCTTAGGGGACACAGGGTACACAAAATACTGGCTAAAAATAAGTCACTAACTCCTGATAAAAGGGTGCTTTGGTGTCTGCAACTAAACAGAATTACTCTTCTCGCAGAGAGCTTGAGAGGAAATAACGTTTTTAATGAGCCTGACCCAGTTCATTGGCTGACAACGACACAACTACATTCAATCGTCCGACTCACCTAATGAGAGCTCTGGGAGAGAAGAGCTGGAAGCATATTAAGTGTAACGAGAAGTGATGGAAAGTCTAAAGGGAATGGACTGAATTCAGTAATAATACAAAAGAATAAAAGAAATACGCCACCAGAAAAATTAAGATGTCAAAGATGGTACTTGTTTATCCTTGTTTATCTTATTTGCTTAACCCCTTAAGACCGGGAACGCGTCTGTATAATTTTGTATTAAAAAAATAGCAGATATACAAGCTCATAGCGTGGCACTGAGTGCCACGCTATGAGCTTGTAGATGAGCTTGTAGATCTTGTAGATTTGTTTGAAGAATCATGAAAATGTGTGCAAATCTTTGAATATATATACATGTTTTAAAGCGAACATTTTTAACTCCGATCTGTGCTTCTGGGGGGTCCCTGGAACAACATATTTTGAGATGGGGGTCCACGGCCAAATATCATTTTGGGGGTCCTTGACATGGAAAAGTTGGAGCTCCACTCCAGATGCGTTCCCTGTCTTAAAGGGTTAATGTTACTGCGACACACTTAACAAGCTCAGTTCCTTACCCATGATGGTGGCCTGCCAGCCACTGCGGTCCAGGGCCCGCCGGTCGTCTCCCAGGCCAGAGAAGCTTCCGAAGGAGAAGTTGCTACGCGTGGGCGAGACGTCCAGGTGGTCCTCGTGGAGCAGGAAGGGGACCCCCATGCGTCTCTGACGCTTCTTTCCCGCGTGGTGATAGGGGATGGAGCCCTTCCTCTCACGGTCATCACGACGGTTCTTAAACTGGGTCAAGAGAGCAGGTTATCCTTGCTGGTAAAAAAAGCTCTGTCTACTACAGAATTCTTAGTGTTGATTGCATAGGTGTAAAGTAATTAAGTTCATTTACTCAAGTACTGTACTTAAATACAATTTTGAGGTTTTACGTAAAACCTAAAAAAAAATGTATATACTTCACTGAAGTACTTCCGATTTTCAGTACTTTTACTTCTAATCTACTCCACTACATCTCAGGGGGAAATATTATACTTATACTTGGGACATTCTGCATAATGAGTACTTTCTACTTTTGGTAAATGTTGATACCAATACTTGTACTATTACTCAAGTGAATGTTGAGTTACTTTTATTTGTTACAGAGTATTTCTGCACTGCAGTATTGATACCTTTACTTTAGTAAAAATAGTATTTATATAAAGGTCTGCAGTGAGGAGAAGCATGTTTTGCATTTCTTTTTGATGTGCCTAGAATTATGTCAGTTAAAGCATAATTCATTTTGGTAGATGTTTGGGTTGTGTTGCTACCTTGCCATGATAGCATTTTAAAATCACTTGAAGCCCAGATTCACTAGAGTTTAGGCTCCTTAATCAATGTACTGCCCAAGTCCTATACTTAGGTAGTACTGGTTACCGAGGGAGTTCTGACGGGTGCTTGGTCAAGGCCAAATTGCCTAGGTTTTTGACGGGTCTGTAATCAAGCGCAGGTGTTGCCAGTGGCAGAGGCAAAGAACTTTTGACCAATGTAGAGCCCAAATCCTATACTTAGGTAGTACTTGTTGCCTAGGGAGTTCAGACGTGTGCTCAACTGAGGTCCAAAATGTCCGAAGTTCATGACAAAAATATATTTATTCTTCTGTAGCTTAGTAGTGCCAGTCACTTTAGAATACAATAAATACAATTAAACATAAATAAACACAGAGGATACAGACCACCAGCTCTTTCAAACACAGTCAAAAGCTGTTTGCCTCTGCCACTGGCAACACCTGCGCTTGATTACAGACCTTGTTAAACACCTAGGCAACTTGGCCTTGACCAAGCCCTGCGGTGACATCATCAATTAAGAAACAACAATCATATATATGGCTCATATGGCTCTTACACAAAGAGTGTGGAATTGGCCAAATTGGTTTGTCATTCACCAAACATGCAGTGGCAGTGCGAGGAGAGTATGGCAAATTGCACAGACAATGGAATAAATCCACTTTGCCACTGGTGTGGTTGCACATGTGCAAATTAATATTGTAATTTACTACTGTCATTTACATACTGTAAATGTGATTGCTAAGCCCAAAGTCCAAGGTTAGGTTATGAAAACAGACTTCAAAGTTGTGCAAATAAGGAACTTTTATTTTCCTAATCCTCCCATTCAACACCACCTGCTGACAGGTGCCATCCCAGTCACTAGTGCAGCTATTGCCCTCCCTGTCCGGCTTCCCTTCCCTGAATATGTAGCCAATATATATGGCTACATATTGACATGTAGCAATACATGTATGTACCGAGATGCATGTACTGATGTCCCACCCCCTAAAGAAGAACCTCCCCCCTACAGGTTGGGATGATTGCTTTGGACATAATTACTCTCCGCAGGAGAGTATTGTTTTCACTTTCTAAATATGACACACCGATTGGTCAAGCCTCACGTGACACGTGACAATACGGTGAAATACTGTATAAATACATGGCATCACTTTGACAGTGTCTGTGCCACTGTCAAAGTGAGGTAAGACAGGAACCATCACGAAATGGCTGCATGGCTGATACATAATTGGCAGATAGGACAGATAGGACACTTATATAGACAGGAGGGATATGACACTTACACAGACGGATAGGACACTTACAGTACACAGACAGGACGGATAGGACACTTATACAGACAGGACGGATAGGACACTTATACAGACAGGACGGATAGGACACTTATACAGACAGGACGGATAGAACACTTACACAGATAGGACACTTACATAGACAGGACGGATAGGACACTTACACAGACAGGACGGATAGGACACTTACAGTATACAGACAGGACGGATAGGACACTTACAGTATACAGACAGGACGGATAGGACACTTATACAGACAGGAGGGATAGGACACTTACATAGACAGGACGGATAGGACACTTACTGTATACAGACAAGACGGATAGGACACTTATACAGACGGATAGGACACTTATACAGACAGGACGGATCGGACACTTATACAGACAGGATGGATAGGACAGTTAGAACATAAGAATTAGAACATTCCCAACATTCCCAACACAAGTCTGGTAAGAGTGAGGTAAGACAGGAACAATCACGAAATGGTTGAGAAATGGCGGATACTGTAACAATTGGATAGGACACTTACACAGACAGGACGTATAGGACACTTACACAGACAGGACGGATAGGACACTTACATAGACAGGACGGATAGGACACTTATACAGACAGGAGGGATAGGACACTTATACAGACAGGACGGATAGGACACTTATACAGATAGAACATTCCCAACATTCCCAACAGCGGAGAGTTGTGCTCCGAGGAGCACTTTTTCTAGTTATGTTTTGCAATAATGTTTTATCTCTTTTAGGTCTGAATCACAGTGGTTCACGTACAGTACTGCAGCACCCATTTGGCAATAGACGCAGTTCCAGTTGCACACTCTCAGAGCTAAATAAACACTGATGGATTTACAGGGTAAATTGGGGTCCCAGAGATAGAAATTTATATCAAGTGTGGGGGTCCCGTGGCCTAGTCTGGGAGACTTCGCCTCAGAGCCTGGACAGCAGGGGCGCCGCGCGGCCACTGCGTTCTGATTCAAATCAACAGCCAATGAAGAAAAGGGGGCGGGATCCACATGCAGTGGGTGTTGCATGTAAATAGAGCGACGGGAAGCAATTTCTCCTTGAGAAATTGCGGCCGCCATTGTTGTGTACTGCTGTTTGCCTCTCGTCGGACTGTTTAGACGAGTTGCGCAGCTCTCAGACCGGTAAGAGGCGTGTCCGCTCAGATTCTGAGCGTAAGTTACATCCCGTACACAAATACCAGGGCTCTGGCACAGACGTTTCCTTGCCCCTCCCGTTTGTATGCGAGAGCTGGGGAAAACTTCTGGGAACTTTATTACCCGTGGCCTAATGCATATCAAACTGGGGTGGAGGGCTTCAAATGAAAAAGGTTGAGAGAATCACAGCATAATGAACATGGGGTAGATGCTCACCTTCTTGAAGAGGTTCATTCCCATGTCAACCGACAGGTCTGGGACGGCCGATCTGCGCAGGTTGGTCAGGGACACCTTGGCAAACGTCTCCGAGCTCAGAGACTTCCCCTCCTCGTTGCATTTACTCATATCCTGCACACACACACACACACACACACACACACACACACACACACACACACACACACACACACACACACACACACACACACACACACACACACACACACACACACACACACACACACACACACACACACACACACACACACACAGAGTGGAAGACGGGGACAATGTCAGCTTCTATACAGGAGGACACTTAAGTGCCAAGACGGCTCTTTTTAGGCATTTTTATACGACAGTGGGGCTGTCAGCTACCCTGTGTGATTCTTTTCTTTATTGAGAGAGACAGTTGGAATAAAGGGTGAGGTTGGAAGGTTAAGAGTCTGGTGGGGATAGATCCATTCCGGTCTCCATACACCTAACAAGCCATCAGCCACTGATCTATAATAATACAGTATCTGCTGCTCTAAGGATAATAGAAAGTCCATGCCAAGGATAACCATGGTTGAAGGCTCATGTCGGTACACCCTACAGCCTACAGATTCTCTCTCTATCTCTCTCATATACTGTACCTTCCCGTGGGATGTGTATATAGTGGGCAGGCTAGCTAACAACTAAAGTGACATAAATTATTAAGAATGAAATAATAAAAAGTTGAATAAAAAAATGATAGGGATGTTTTGGCCCCTGTCCATCCATCCATCCGTCCGTCCGTCCGTTTTTTCACATTGGCCCGTTAGCGCCACCAGAATTGCGACACACTTTTTTAATATTACTCCTACAGTTTGTCCAAACACCACGCCAAATAGGTACACATCATCTCTATGGTCATGTGATCAAGACGGATCTGTTCAATTTTTCTGATCTGTGGATTTTTAATATTCCATCCTGATTGGCTAAAATTGACTTGCCTGGCGGAGGACCTGTAGTGCTTCGAGGAGCAAAGTTGTATTTAAAATCTAACAGAGCTTGTTTTTAAAAAAAAACAATACTGCGTCCACCTGTGTTTTGTGGGTGTTGACGAGGGAGGGCGTGGCCGCCACCATGGAGCTGCTGCGTGGGCGGGGCAGGGGCGGGGCCAGGGGCTCGGGGGTGCGCTCGGGCCGCTCCTCCAGGATCTGCCTCAGGCGCTGCAGGTAGAAGATGAGCGCCCAGTGCACGCCTTCCTCCGTCCAGTGGGGCTGCAGCAGGCAGCGCAGTACCGCCACGTCGAAGTAGGTGGCGTAGCGGGCTCGCTGGGCGAGCGAGGGAGGCATGCCGGCCGGGGCTGATGTCCTGAGAGGGAAAAGGGGAGAGATTAACCCATTACAAATCTGGAAAGCATCTGTGTGTCATTCATTTTAACCACTGTAACCATTATTTTACACTTTGGCTATTCATAAATAGCAGATATACAAGCTCATAGCGCGTCACTTTGTGCCGCGCTATGAGCTTGTAGATCTGATATTTTTGACAAATCGTGAAAATGTGTGCAAATCTTTGATGTATGTATTTTTTAAGCGAATCTTTTAACTCATATCTTTGCTTCTGGAGGTCCCCGGAACAAAATATTTTGAGATGGGAGTCAGCAGTCAAATACAATATACTTTTGGGGGTCCTTGACATGAAAACGTTTGAGAACCACTGATATAGCAACATAAGTTTTTTCAGAAAACTGTTTGTATAAGACATTTGTATAATCGGCCTCAGGTCTTATGGGTTAATGGAGAGGGAGATGTTTGTTTGTTTGTTTTCTCAGGTGTCTTATTGTTTGAACATATTTTATACTATATACTAATCATTAAGAGACTAGACCGGTGCAGCCTACTTGGGAACGATGCAAGTCGGGAACAATGCAAGTTGTGAATGCATGTCCCATCCGGATTTGTAATACCTGTTGTACCCATCTGTCTATCTGATAGATCTGATAAATGTGTATTTATAGATCTGATAAAAATCTATGAATAAAAATCACACCCTGTGTGAAGAGAGTGGTGCCTTTGATGAGCCCCGTATTGATGTTGTCATCAATGTTTGTTTATTGGACATACATACGGACGGACACACAGACAAAGTCAGATATAGGAGTGGTTGGCACCACTCAAAAATGATTTCATCTGTATGTCTTATTTTTGAGTGGTGCCAACCACTCCTACATTTGACTTTGTCCGTGTGTCCGTATGTCCGTCCGTATGTCCGTCCGTCCGTATGTTTGAGCACGGCTGATTGGTCAAGCTTCACGTGACACGTGACAATATGTTGTCACGTGTCACGTGACAACAATATGTTGTCACGCGACAACATATTGTTGCTGATTGTTGCGGATGCAACCAGTTACACTTTCAAAGGCACCACTCTCTTCACACTGGGTGTGATTTTTCATTTGTATGTGTCAAGTATGGTTGAGTTGTCTGTGCACTCACATTCGGTGACTGTGACTTGGCTGTTATTGTGGGGTTGGCCTCCTTTACCATGTACAGTATCAACAATAAGATAACATTGTATCAACAATAAGATAACAGGGTGGCCTTGCGCTCTTGTGCATATTGGAGTAAGTCACAGTGACACTGGTTGCCTGGGAGACGACAAGATAAGACCGACAGCTGGGATGACGACGGCGATGAGAGGAGGAACTCACCACTTCATCACAATCTATGAATACATTTACAATTTAGGCATTTTGCAGACGCTCTTAATCCAGGGCGACTTACAGTAAATGCTTGTATTCGCTGTGTAAACATCAGAAAAATCTCGAAACTATCTCGACTATCTCTTGTTAGGAATAAATCCTTTTCATATTTTTTTTAATTAGAAGTCTCTTCATTTGGCTTAATTAATTTATATCTGGCTACAAAGAGTTCAGCTATATTTACTATGGGGCGGCAGTGGCTCAGGGGTAGAGTGGCCGGTAGCGCGGCCGGCCGGCCGGCAACCGCGAGGTTCCTTGTTCGATCCCGGGCTCCCCCAGAGTTACTGTAGTGTCGAAGTGTCCTTGAGCAAGACGCTGAACCCCTAATTGCTCCCGATGAGCAGGTTGGTGCCTTGCATGGTTTCCTAAAAATGCTTATTCAATAATTGCCAAAATGTTTTATTCAATAAAATTCTAATTTTCAACAACTTGATCTCTCCATTATTGAAATAAGCACACGATGACCAAACATTTTGGACTGAAGCGATGCACCAACGCAACCAAAGGTCCTATCAAAGTTCAACATGTGAAGCAAAGTGTACTTGCTCGGTACTGGCTTGTACCAGCAGCTGATGGCCTGATTGTTTATGATACTACTGAACACTGGCCTGGCTGCTCTCTCTTCCTCCCATCTCCTGTATAGTAATATCATCACCGGTCTCCATCACACAGCCTTATTAAGAATGCATCAAAGAACAGAGTCCCCCCCAGCATGAGCAATGAGCAGCAGAGGGGGAGAGGGAGAGAGAGAGAGAGAGAGAGGAGGTGGGAGAGAAAATAGAGATTGAGGGAAATAGAGAGGAAAGGAGAGAGGAGTCTAAGCCTACGTGAGTCCACTATAAATAAGCAGCGATGAAGGTCAGAGGCTGATGACTGCAGACTACAGCATATGGAGCACTGCACTCCACAACCTCTCTACAAAGATATTGATGCTATCACCATGAGGGAGAGAGAGAACGAGCAGTGAGCTTGTGTGAGAGACAGAAAAGCATTTAATCACGGTCATTATATTAAATCGAGCCAGAAGAGATGGATCAATATCCACATGGATCATTGAGAGAGCGTACAGCGGTGAGAGGCTGCATCATGTTTCACTGTCTAGCCAACGACACACACTCACACACACACACACACACACACACACACACACACACACACACACACACACACCCACACACACACACAGGTTGCCATGGACTCAAGATTGACGACAGCCGCCCCTGGCCCAGCCCCCGAATCCATGTGTCGTCACTCACAGAAGATGCAGCAGTGCAAGCGGTTGCCATGGAAACTGCCTCAGCATCGGCGGCGGGGCCGCGCGGTTGGTCTGACATTGGCACACAGAGCGATGCGGCCGCCACCGGTCGCATTAATCAGAGGACCTGACGGGCAGACCACAGGTTTCTTTTTTACCGCTGTCCGATCGCCGGAGGGCGAAGTACGGGGACTCGGCGGCACAGAGCTGCAGCATGAGCAAGAGGCACCCACACAGTAGAGCAGGCGGTTATCAAAGTGGGGACCGGGGACCCCCAGGGGTCCTTGAGGAGTTAGAGGTCTGTAACTCAGAGAGTGTGCACATGGATTTGGTTTCATTTGTGCACTTTGAGAGTCTAATTAACACTGAGGATTTTACAGTGTAGATTGAGGTCCCAGAGATATATATTTTTATTGAAATTGCCATTTTCAAGTTTGAGAACCACTACAGTAGAGACCCGCACTACAGTAGCCTGGGATCAATACCATTTTCGGGTTTCTGATCCGGTCTGGAGCGGAAACAACTTTACATCATCAGGCGGCCGGAACACACGACCGGCCTCCAAAATGATTCCCCTAGTTTAAAATGTGTTTAGTTTGGTATAATTGTTTAGTTTCTTTTGGTATAATAATCAATTGGTATGTCCATCTTTTATCCTAACTCGTAGAGCGACTAGCGAGACTAAACTAATTGATTCACATTACGTGGGGAACAAAAAATGTGACACCAACCGGTATACACCACCGGAACACGATTGTCTGTTTTTTTAACCTTTTTTCTAAACTGGATCACATGGCTCAGTTTTAGAATGAGGAAAGCCTGGTGACGCGAGGCACTCAGCACTCAGCCCCCCACCCTGCACTCCCACAGGATTCCCGTGAAGCCCAACATGATCGGTGTGGCGTGGGTGTGATTTCCACTGTTGCCAGTGGGATAGTGAGGTCAGCTCACGCATGTGGGAGTAACAGAGACACTGGAAGAATCTGGCAGAAATATGCAGAATAATAAAAATACAAATAAATTGGAAGGCTACTGGAAGCTGACAGCTTTGACTCCACTGTAGAACATTGTGTGGTGCTGATGATTAAGATGCGCCCTCTCTGAATCTTGAACCACTTGAACCCTATGGTATGTATTTAGCTGAATGGGGTCCCCAATTGCCCAGGGCTCTACACTTAATAAGCTGATTATTCCCTTCTACATCAAATCATTTCACAGAAACCTGTGCCAAACACTACACTGAAAATCTGCTATTTTCACAGAATGTTTGCCTTGAACAGGGACGCTAGTGTTCATGTGGTTAAATAGACTATTAGCTCTGTGTCCAGTCCAGTGTCACTGGTTTGACGCTGTCCATGGTACGCAAGCCCTCCTATTCCTGGAACTGGCAGGGCTCCGGCAAATTTGATTAATTTGTAAGGTCATGTCTATGTGTCTTCCTCCATTTTTTTTACTGTACTGCAGGTTGGATACCACTACAGTACCCTAGTTTGCGACTTGCTGATTAAAGTGCACAGCATGACATTGAGCTTTAATGGCCACTGCCAGCATTGTAGACTTGAAATGTGTTCTTAGAATTGTAACATGCTGATATATTCAATGAATGTGTTATGAACAATTTGTGATTGTTTTCCTACTGTGCTCTTTAAAGTGTTTTCCAGACAGTGCTTGAACGCTCTCTCAGCCTAAAATATGATGTACTTTCTTTTTTATATAGAGAGAGGTAACCACAAATATTGATATTATGGACAATATTTGTCCAGAATTTGCAAAGATTGAGAAGAGTATGGATTTAAAAAACGATTTGGGCTAAAAATTGCAAATTAGATTTTGTGAACACTAAAGTACAACTGTGATTTTCAGTGCCTGCCCAGTGCCTAATATATATAATTGCGACTTCCTGGAATTCACATATTGTTAAGGTAATGCCTTGTACGCCATTTAGAAAACATCTAGATAGTAGTAGTTGCCACTTCAAAAACATGTTTTAATGAAAGGTACTAGTCGCATAATAATAAGGCTGACATAGCAGTGGTGGTGACTGATGGTAGCTGTGGTGTTTCTGAACTATCATGCAAATAACTTAGTTTCATGTCTCACAAGTCTTTCTCATAATCTGCAGTCAGAGTTGTTTACATTTTGTCTCTGGTCTTTATCTTACTCAGTTTGTATTGGCCTTCTTTCTCATTACTGTTCTCTAGGGGAATGCGGTTGCCAAAATGCACGAACACATGCGCGCACAAACGCACGCACACACACACACACACACACACACACACACACACACACACACACACACACACACACACACACACACACACACACACACACACACACACACACACACACACACACACACACACACACACACACACACACACACACACACACACAATTAAATATTCACACCATAAAGAGGGAGAAGCAATTAATCTGTCTTTGTTGAGTGCACACCGAGAAACAATGGAGATAAAGCTCTTTGCCTCTGCACAGCCATGTGACTGGCTTAAAAGCCCTGACATGCTACTGTACGCCACTGGAAATTAAATGAGGCAGAGGAGAGAGCTGGAGGACAGGGGAGTGTGTGTGTGTGTGTGTGTGTGTGTGTGTGTGTGTGTGTGTGTGTGTGTGTGTGTGTGTGTGTGTGTGTGTGTGTGTGTGTGTGTGTGTGTGTGTGTGTGTGTGTGGGGCTATGTTTCACCCCGCAACGGGCCACGCTCAATCACTGACCGTCAGTCGGGCCACCCCACACCCCTCAGTCACTGACACACCAAAACCCGTAGATGTGTAGATTTGTTTTATGTGCAGAACTGTTCCCACCAGTAGAAAGCAGCCCAATAGACAGTGAAACAATATCATATTTCAAACATGTCAACATTATTCACATAGCCTAAATGATTACTCTTCTCTAGCCCATCTCTATCCCTCAGCTCAAAGCCTGTATCAGCAGAATATGTCATAGACAAGGGGAAGTGATGAGGATTATTTTCCATTCAAAATGATAGAATTTAGCTTTAGAGTTTAGCTTGTTGGAACAGCAGGCTCTGTCGCGGACTTTCTGTGATGTATTCGTCTTCATTCTGGACTCGCCTCTGCCTATTTATTTACCTACGTCACACCGCCAATCCGACTAATATAACAGACCTCTGTATCTGTCAGTCCTTGTCCTTATGCCAATTTTAATATAGGATAACAGAAGTGCAGTAGTAACTTATCATATTCTAATAAAACTGTTGGTTTATTTGTGCATGTCAGAAACAGTCTAATATCATGTAGAGTAAAACCGTAAATCAGATGTTTAAATCAGGGCTCATCTACAGCATCATCAGATTCTTTTTGAAAGAAAATGGCTCATGTAACACAGACTGGTGTCAAATACGCATCGTGCCGACATGGATAGCTGGCGCAAGATGAAAACGTGCTTGAGAACGCACAATGCCATTGACAGTACAATGCAAATCTTCAAAGATATTGTCTGTTGTCTTGTAGAATGAAACCTTGATATGGGGCCCCCACATTAGCTCTTGAAACGGCGTGTGTGTGTGTGTGTGTGTGTGTGTGTGTGTGTGTGTGTGTGTGTGCGCTCGCGCGCGCGCTCACGCGTGCATAGGGGATTATTCAGAATCCCAGGCCCTTGTTGCAGCATGGGGTTTCTGTAAAGAAGTGTGATTGGTTTAAAAGCACTGATGGATGGCTCAACAACTTCTTCCCACCCACACAAGAACAAGTGCGCACAGACACACGCACGCACAAGCACACGCTCGTGCAAGTCCCTATATCCTTTTTGGCCCACTCTAAGGATGATTCAGGCTCTAGCTGGGCTATCTTGAAATACCACACAACTCCACCTACATGGAGTACAAGAAGATAAACACTCAATATTGAATTTTCTTCAATCTGTGCTCAAGTTACAGGATTCCCATTTCCCCAGACAGGCTACAAGTCTGCAGTGTGAAGGCTGAGTGATGCCAGGCTGTCCCTGGGCAAACTGAACCCAGCCAAGCCAGGACATGTCATGCCAGGCCAGGGACTCTGCCAATATAGTCATCCCTTCCAGTACATTACTTCTGCATAATTACCTTGGTTCAGTGTGTGTGTAACAATGGTAAATGGTCCATTTATATAGCGCCATTATTGCAAAGCGCTTTACAATGTGCATTACATTCACCCAGTCACACATACATACACCGATGGTGGAGGAAACCATGCAAGGCACATCAAACCTGCTCCTCAAGAGCAGTGTCTTTCTCAAGGACACATCAACTAAACCGGGGGAGCTGGGGATTGAACCGTGAACCTTCTGGTTCAGAAGGGGCGTTCTACCTCCTGAGCTGTGTGTGTGTTCATGTGAGCTTGTGAACAACATATCCTAACTCTTAGTTACTGTCATATGGTTCAATGGAGTTCAACATTGGTGAACTTTGACCAGGCATCAGCCAATAGGTAAAAAATGCCATGGTTGACCGCACTTGGCAGGCATTTCGTTTTCGTCCAGTGAGCCAAACGCTCCAACGTAAGTCGACGAACTACAGAACAGAAAACCTGCACTGCCCACAATCCGCAAGGCAACATGGGTGATTGACTTGCCCGATGCCTCGGCATGCGTTTGCTACTCCCCTCCCTTTAGTACTCTAAAGGGAAAAAACTACAAACAAAAAGATCGCAGAGTGGGGTCAACCACTCGCTTCTTTCCTATCAGTTGACACCCGGTCAAAAAACGCCAATGTTGAACTCCACACAATTGTCCGCAATGCACCAACATGACACAACAGGAAGCTACTATTGTTCCCATAGAATGGAAGTGAACGGGACGTTGACATTCTTCTGACGTATACTGTATGTGTGACCGTGCCATAAATACAGTATGAGTCCCCTTCCCTCTGTTCCCTCAGTTCCACCTGCAAGTAGAAGTGAATGCTACAGTGTGCATGCTGACTAAGAACACAGACTCGCCTGCAGCAACACATCACACAGGGGAAGGCAGGGAGAATGAATCCTACAGCAGAGCCTGCAACAACGCACTAGTGATCTAAGCTGCTTTATACTATCCTTGGCAGACGACACCACAGGAGGGAACATTAGACCAGTGGTTCTCAAACCTTACATTTTAAGAACACGCATAACTGAGAGAGTGTACAAGTGGAACCATTTGTACACTTTCAGAGTTACAGAACCGTTAAGGGTCCATTTGGAACCCCCTCAAGGAACCCAGAGGGTACCTGGACCACACTTTGAGAACCACTGCATTAGACCATCTCTACAAGATGATTGCACCGGCTATGGTCTAAGAACTGCAGGTCATTGACGAACCACTGCACTACATGCATCTTGTTTCACATCACTGATTAACTGCATTGAAATCATTTCCTGAGTCAGGGTTTCTGGGGGATAGGTTTTTTTTGCCACGAAAGGATCTTGGCACTTAATCATATTTGTTCCACTGATCAAGTGAGACAGAGAATCTTAACTGCGAGATGCCTTAGGGGAATGAACGTTGTGGTCACCAGCCTCTGCACATCCACTGTAGCATCTGACATTTAGACAAGATCAGACGTTAAATATCACGGGTACTTTTAAAAGCTGATTCAGAATCTGCATGGAACAGAGGCATGGAACCCCCTTGCAGGATATGATCCAGCCACACAGTTCAATGAGCAAACACCAGACGTCTGGCCCTTCCTTCCCTACGACACCCTGGCCAACGCTCCAAGCATCCTGGACTCTTCTCCCTCCTGACTGGGGAAAGCTGTGGAATGACTTCACCCCTTAGCCAGGACTGCAGACTCACTCCCCATTGTCCACCGCACTCCAAACTCTCACCTCTTCAGACTCTACCTCACCCCCTAGCACTCATTTTCTTGTATCAGTAATTGTTGCCTAGGCAAATGCTAGTTATATTATGCAGATGGATGTTGGTTACTTGTTCACATATGCTCACAGCATATATACTATGTTCACAGTATGTTATTTAGATACAAGTGGAGGTATCCCGCTATACAGTAAGAGGGTCTCTCTTATAGAGGGATACCTCTGTCAGAGCCATGCCGCAAAAAGGAGCCAAAAGGACCAAGAATAAACCCCCGGGGGACTATTATACTTGGTGCTTAACTCATTGAGAGCCATTAATGTGTTTCACGTGTTTTTACTGCTATGGCGCTGGGTGCCAATGACGTGTTTGACGTGTTTTTGAAAAAATAGTAAAAAAAAAAAAACATGTTCAGAACCCAAGATATCATTATCTGAAGATGTGCAGCTCCATCCACTCCTTGTTTAACTTAGAACCGAAAAAGGCTGTATCTCGCTTCCTAAGCACTTTTTGTTTTCTGTGAAAAAAACTGTGGCACTTTTCAGAATTGATTCTGAAATAATTCTGGTAATCCTGGCACTCAATGAGTTAAGAAAACTGGACAGTGATTTCTGGCTGTCCCCAACCAACACACGCACACCCTCAACATTAGTACATCATAGTATTTGACAAGCGTACATCTCCCATCGGCAATGTTTTGCTGAACTACATCTCCAGAAGGCTAAACAGGACGTATATACGTATGTAGCCACATACACATGGCTGTCATGCTGATGAATTATATCAACATGCATGGTGAATTGATTATCAAACGTCGCTCACTTCTTCTTGGAGAGCCCCTTGACCATCGGAGGCTGTTGGGAGGGGCCGCCTTTTTCCACGGAGTTACCACGACGACAGCTCTGATCCCCAGCCCCGGGGGAGGAGGAATCCGATTGGGCGGCTTCGCAGACCACCTGGAACCCCTGAGGGAGCAAGAGAGAAACAGAGAGAGAGACAGAGAGGAAGACAGACAGGACGGAGAGAGACAGAGAGGAAGAAAGACAGGACGGAGAGAGACAGAGAGAAAGATAGACAGGGAATGAGAGAGACGGAGAGAGACAGAGAGGAAGAAAGACAGACATTCAATTAATCCCATGCAGTCTAATAATCCAGTGGTTTTCAAAGTGGGGGCTGTGGCCCCATGGAGGGCACCCCAGGGGGTGCCAGCGGGGCCAATTGGAAAGGATTTAAAATGGGGTAAAAGAAGAAAAGATGATAATTGTATACACAAAAATGTGAAGCATGTCATAAAAAGAGCTCTACAAGCTCACAAAACGTCACAATGTAACATGTTTTGAGCTTGTAGGTGGGCTATTTTCATTTACATGAGGCTATGGCTATTTGGGGGTCCTTGGCATGGAAAAGTTTGGGAACCCCTGGTAACAGTGAGGGACTGGTGTGATAGAGGAGCATGGCTAGCAATGTTCTCCCGGATGGCTGCATGGTGCTAATGAATATTAGGTGGAATGGGAGACGGGGGGAAGGGCGGATGTATCTGTCTCCTGGCTTGGAACACATTCAATCATAGTTGCTAGATCTGACAGCAGCTAAGCTGCAATGCCTGATTTATACTTGGTTGTCGCGCACCAAAAATAGCTGATCGACAAGCTGACAACGTGTCGGGCTGCGACCCGTTGTGAGCTTGTTGATCAGCTATTTTTGGTGCACAGCTAAGTATAAATCCGACTTAACACATGCACTCACCATGGGACCCGGGTTGCCAGACCCACAGGGGCTGCACTGTTTGTTGACCGGAGAGTTTCTCTTGGCTGTGGACAATAAGCAGAGCTTAGATTCAATTACAGATCTTCAGAATGAATAGAGGGGTTGCAAGAGATGCAATTGGAGCAGATTAGAAGAATGCATTTACAGTAGCCACACTTGGAAACTAGCCATTGAAGACTAAGCGTCACTGTGGTATATTTAGAAATGATACAATGGACATAATCGAAACATCTCAACAAGCAGCTTCAGCTGTTATATATAGTATTTTAAAGTCCATCAAAGTTTGTGTGTGGTTAATGTGTTTTTGAAACTTAACTGTGAAAACCATGGTGGTTTCTTGCACTCTGCATATTGCTAAACGTTTTGTTTTACAACCCAAATATGGTTTTCAGATAAGCTCTCACTCAGGGCACATGAACAGATGGTGGCGTGATGTCCATGTCACGCAAGCAAAGTGTCATCAAAGACAAGCATAAACACCTGGTAAGTTCTGTTGGACAATCAGATGCTGCATACCAGGTGTTTATGCTTGTCTTTGAAAAGCTCGAGGCTCTGGTTGTGTGACATCATACCACACAAACACCCTCTATTAGTTCATTACATTAACAACACAAAAAACAAGATTTTTGGTGGAGTGGAGTTTTTACCTGTCACGATATTTCTGACAGGTTTGATGAGCGCTGAAAAGGCAGGGACATCAGGCATGCGGTGCTCCCACATTGGCTGCCATATGACCAAACCGCTGGCCAATCGGAAGGTCAGGTCAGACTCCTGTAAGGAACAACACGAAGCCAATTGCATATAGGAGTTATCATTAAATCTGAAAAGCAATTATTTAAAAAACATACACAATATCCCGGGATCTCATTATGAACTTCATGATCATGAACCTGTTCTCGCTGTGTTTTCACTCAAAACATAATTTGTCGCACAGCAGGCAAACAGAGCAATCCCCTGGGTAGTGAAACCAAGCCCTTCCATCTGTCTACACACAGAGATCAATAGGGGCAGAGAGAGAGAAAGTATGTGTGTGTGTGTGTGTGTGTGTGTGTGTGTGTGTGTGTGTGTGTGTGTGTGTGTGTGTGTGTGTGTGTGTGTGTGTGTGTGTGCGTGTGAGTGTGAGTGAGTGAGTGAGTGTGCGTATTTGTAAGATGAAAATCAGTTCATTTCCCAGTATAATTAATGTGCACTTAAAACAAGTGCCTATAGAGCACCTAGTCTGACGTCATTTATGCATCCTACCTGGGACAAGTTTTTTCCCCCATTCTGAATTGCCATAGATGTGTTTAATATCGTGTCATACTGTATAAGAGCTGCGTTAAAAAAATAAACAAATGAGTAGGGATGTCCGATATTATCGGCCTCCCGATATCATCGGCCGATATTAGCATAAAAATTGATATCGGGAAAATATCGGTATCGGTTTTTGAAAAAAAAAAAATTTTTTTTTTTTTTTTTTTTTTTTTTTGCTTTTTAAATAAGTTACAGGAGTTCTTACTGTATATGGTGTGTGTGATATGAAATTTGAGCTTACCCTAATCACAATAATCCCCGCATATATCGGTATCGGTTGATATCGGTATCGGTAATTAAGAGTTGGACAATATCGGTATATCGGTTATCGGTAAAAAAGCCAATATCGGACAACCCTACAAATGAGCATGGCGGTTTGACTCAAATGGATATGAAGCATCAATCAACTGAACACCGAATGAATTACATTTTCACCAGAAACAGACTGTATCAAATATGAATGACTGACTATCATAAACGATACAGAGCCACCTTCCTGACAATATCGCTGGGACAATTTATTTATTTTTGGACCACAATTCTTATATGAGACGATTCTAAGATGACCCAATGTTATTCTCCATAGATAAATGACTTCCGTGACCCAGGGGATGAACGTGTGACGTCAGGCCTTCGGTACTCTATTAATAACTGCGTCTCACTTATACGCCCGCGATGCACCGACCTTGATGCGGTGAATGAGAGGGGCGAACAGGAACACAAACAGCTCCACGGTGACCATGCTCTTGTTGAACAGCTTGGCGCGGGCTTGCTCGTCCTCCTCCAGCAGGGACTCGCTGTGCCGGCCGGGTCCCCCCGAGCCGGAGCCGCCCAGGGCCGAGCCCGAGCAGGAGCCCGGCGGGGCCCCCGGCGAGGACCCCTGGTTCCCCACCGGCTGCTGGAGGAAGCCGCTGCTGCTGCTGCCCGCCGACCAGGCGTGGCCCAGGCTGGGCTCGTGGTTGCAGTCCTGGGCGGCCTCCAGCAGCATCCAGTGGAGGGTGTGGAGCAGCTTGGTCTCGGCCACTCCCAGCTTGTCCTGGTGTCCTGTTCGAGAGCAGTTGGTGGAAAAAGTACTCAGATTTTGTTTTCAAACACTTTCAAGATTTTTCTAAAATATTCAAAAATAGCAGATGTACAAGCTCGCAGCGTGACGCGCTGTGAGCTTGTAGATCTGCTATTTGTTGAATAGCCAACACTAAAAACACTAAAATGACGCAGATGCTTTCCCGGTTTGAATGGGCTATGTAGAAGTATCAATACCACAATATAAAAATACTCTGTTACAAGTAAAAGAGTTCAAACATTTACTTGAGTAAAAGTTTTTAAAAAGTGTTGCCGTCGAAATATGCCTACTGTAAAGTACCAAATATATGAAATATATATATCAAATATATTAAAAAATATATAAATAGCAGATCTACAAGCTCACAAGAGATCATGTTGCGACACATTGTGAGCTTGTAGATCAGCTAATTTCGAATAGCCAGAGTAACTACATTAGTGGGTTAAAAAGTCCAATATTTACCTCTGAGAGGTAGTAAAGTAAAAGTATCTTTTTTTTTTACTTAAGTTAAGTACAGTATTTAAGTAAATGTACTTAGTAACTTTCCAGCACTGCCTGTCAGAGGGCAAAGGTCAAGGGTTAGAGTTGGCTGACATTTAATGAGTAATTGAGGACTCTTGCTGGGGCGTGGGTGTGCATAATATACACAAAATATAGACACTGTCACATGCAGTACTTGGACGTAATATTATTATGTCCAAGTACTGCATGTGACAGTGTCTTTATTTTCATATGTGAATCTAATGTCTTCATATATGCATTGACAGTAGGATATTTTGTTGTAGCTCTTGGCTGTGCATGTGTTACATAACTGTGATCAGCGGCCAAATGGCTTCCAGAGACCATCCTTTATGCCAAAGTTACAGTCACCAACACAGCCATGTGCCCAGTGGTCTGGCATGTTTAAGCCTTTAAAGGGCAAGACCACTTTGGTAGAGGTTTGGGTTGTGTAGTTACCTTGCCATGATGTAACTCCAAAGGTGGGCAAGAAATAAAAAATAATTGCTCCATTGATTAGAAATTGATAATTCAAAATATGCTCCTCATTGACTTACATTGTACGGTAAAACTGATCTCAAAGTCACTCTTATAGCATATTTTGAATTATCAATTTCTAATCAATGGAGCAAATATTTTTGATTTCTTGCCCACCTTTGGAGTTACATCATGGCAAGGTAACTACACAACCCAAACCTCTACCAAAGTGGTCTTACCCTTTAACTATGACTCCTAGTATACAGTACTCACTGCCGACCTTTTCCCAAAGCATAATGTAGTTGTAACTTCAAACCTGGTTGAGGTAACTGTAGGTCTTCCAACACTCTGTAAGTGTCATTGCGAGGTTATGTTGTGTCAAATTTACGGTACTGCTGCATTTTTAAAGTGTTTATTATTGATTTGAAGCCCTGCCATCAATAATACCCGGAGGAAAACATTATTTATGAATGAAATTCAAACGCTCATGATTTATTAAGTGTGCAATAATGTTTAGCTTACATTGACTCAATAATTCAGTAAATTCGATAAGGTTTTAATGACTTGAAAATGTAAACAAAATGCTAAATTTAAAAATAAACCCTGTTATGTAAAATATACACTACTCTGTAGGACTGAAGGTCTGAATAGACAAGGATATGTATTGCCACCGTCTTTTAAACGCCCTTGAGACAGACACTACACGCTCGCTCATTGTAATTCATTGTGGAAAATGTCTGAATGTCATCTAAATGCCTTAAGATGTAAGTGTGTGTTCTCACCTAGCTTGTTCCTGTTGGACAGGAGAATGGAGGTACAGTGGAGAACATGTGGAAGGGCTGCCTGGACCAGTTCCCAGCGAGAGATACTCTGGATAGCCTCTGACAGGGCTGGGGACAGGCCGTGGAGCTTATTCTCCACCAGCACACGCTCAAAAGACTGGGGAGACAGCCAGAGAGAGAGAGAGAGAGAGAGAGAGAGAGAGAGAGAGCGAGAGAGGAAGACATCAGACAGAAACCAAAGCCTCCCTCTTGGGAGTTAAAGGTCCCACATGGCCCCAAGCGAGGCCATGCATCTGGGAGCAACAACAGTGGCAGCTTTGTTTAGAATTAGATCCAAAGGGATGTGAAGATGCCATTAATGGATTTGAGCCTCCACCCCGCCCCCCTCCCAACAGGAGGAAACAAGAAGGGGAACTCATTTGCTAAATACGAAATCTAGCGCATGCTTGATTTGCAGGTGCATTAAAGCTGTAATTTGTGTGTTTTATTTTCTATCTGGGGGATTCAATTCCAGGCCTCTCGCGTTGGGAGAGACCAAAAACATCCACCAATCAGTCTCTAGGGGCAACCCCCACTTGGTCAGGGGATATATATCGTGCTTATGAGCTGGAACCGTTTCTGGAACCTGTTTTTAATCACACTGTCAGAGCTGGTATGTGGACTTCGGAATTACAATACCGCTGGCTCTCAAAAAAATCAAAAAACACCATAAGAGTGTACAATTCCGGGTCCATTTGGTTCCATTTGTACACTCACCGAGTTACAGACCTGTTAGGGTCCATTTCGAACCCTCTATAGGAATCGTTAAAGGGAACCGTAAAGGAATTGGACCGTTGAGGGTATCGTTGAGGGAATCGTTTTAAATCCTTAAAGGATGCCAACCCTTTACCTCCAACCACTGCTGCGTCTGAGGGAGGCAGCAGTGGCTGGTTCGATCCCTGGCTCCATGTCAAAGTGGCCTTGAGCACTTGAGACACTGAACCTGCTCCCAATGAGCAGGTTGGTGCCTTGCATGGTTTCCTCCACCATCTTGTGTGAGTGTGAGTGTGAATGTAAAATACGTTGTAAAGTGCTTTGGAGAAAGGCGCCACTGTATATAAATGCAGTCCATTTTATCATTTACTTATATTGTACAAAATGTGTTATTCATTCAAATAAATTGGATTTCAGTGTTAAAGTGAAAACTGATTATTTTCTGTCATCACAGACATGGTCATTATGGAGATGACTCACCACACAAGAGGCCTCATACTGTTTTCCCAACTTCGGACGCAGAAATGCACTGGAAAGATACAATTATAACAAATTAAAACATGCTTGTATGTATATGACACTTATTTACAAAAACATTGTATCTGAATGCTAATCTGTATGATGTCAATACATAACATAGCCTACAGGCAGTGGTGTAACTAAGTACATTTACTCAAGTACTGTACTTATGTCCAATTCTTAGGTATTTTTACTTTACTGGAGTATTTCCAATTTCCAATACTTTTACCTCTAGACTCCACTACAATGATTTGAAAACTTTACATATAGTTACTTTGTAGATTTAGATTATTATTACAAAACATAGCCTACATTACCCACTTCAGACCAATATACTGTATATTTCGGCCATTTGAAAATAGCAGATCTACAAGCTCACAATGCGTTGCATTGCGATTTTCAAAAGATTTTTATACATTTTATACATTTGAAAACTTATGAAATGGGACATTCTGCATAATGAGTACTTTTTACTTTTGGTTTTACCACCAATACTTTTATACTTTTACTCAAGTAAATTTTGAATTCCGGACTTTTAACACGTAACAGAGTATTTCTACATTGCGGTATTAATACTTTTACTTGAGAAAAAAGATTACTCAAATTACTAAGAAGTACTTTTTCCACCACTGCAGAACATAGTCTATACAGGAGGACCTCTAATGTCTCCTGGAGTGAGTCATCACTGTGTAGCAGAATAAGCAGATCCACACAGCAGCCTGGGCTGTGCTGTTGGCCTGGTTACAAGGTATATGTATGCCTTACAGGTGTGACATCACGATCTGTGTGCTGCTCAGCCTGCTCAATCTCCATTCATATTCAAACATCATCACTATGACAGCATTGACAACACAGAAATGTGTGTGGGGAGGAATCAATTGGCATACCGACTAAATTGGGGGAGAAAAAGGGGTAATATTTGTTCAAATAATATGGCTACTCTAAATTTAGAAAAATAAAATAAAATAAAATAAATTAAATCACCTTGCAAAGTCATAGTAGGCGCATATTAATCACTTGGAACCACAGCTTCCATGTCCAATTCAAGCAGTGTCAGTGTACTGACACTCTCAATGACATCCATATGCATGTGTTCAATCAAACACCATTTGATTCTGACGCCCTTAACTGTGTATTAAACATGCTTTTTTAGGGTGTCGGACAGGCGACTTTGGTGTGCAGTGACAGCTGTGGTAATGACAATCCTCGCGTTTTTTCGGCAGTGACTGGCAAACACCTGTTATCAATTTGCACTGAGCACACATGCACACACACACACACACACACACACACACACACACACTAACCTGGTCTGTCTCCACAAGAACGTCTGGATGGGGAACGGTATTCCCTTCCCACACTGATCCTGGTCAGCGTCGTCCAGGCTTTTCCTCTTCACCATCTTGACCGCCCGTTAGTTTTTATCGCACCGACTGTTGCGTCCTCCCTCCGTCCAGGTGATCATGAGCCTGCTCACACACACACTACATGACATGTGAGTGCGTTCGGCTTACAGTGTAAAATGGCTGCAAGTGTCGATCGGTCGCGGGGAGAGAGAGTGGGAGGGTGGGGGGGGCAGAGAGATATGAGAGTAGGGGGTGAGAGAGAGAGAGAGAGTCGAGAGATAGTCGAGAGAGAGAGAGAGCGAGAGAGAGAGAGAGAGAGAGAGAGAGAGAGAGAGGGGGGAGGGGGGGCAGAGAGAGAGAGAGAGAGAGACCCAGAGAGAGAGAGAGAGAGAGAGAGAGAGAGAGAGAGAGAGAGAGAGAGAGGGAGAGACACACACACACACACACACACACACACACACACACACACACACAGCGAGAGAATGAGAGAGAGTGAGCGGGGAGAGAGAGAGAGAAGGGGGGGGTGAGAGAGAGGGGGGGGGTAAAAGAGAGGGGGGGGGGGGTATTCAGCACCTCCCTCAGTGGACAGCGGCACAGAGCAGCATCACAGTGATTTATGAGCAGCGGACGGCGGGGCTTAGAGCCGCAGTAAATGAACAGATGTTTGCCTTGACAACCAACCCCAACCTATACCTGATGTATAGACCTACTGGTAGCATATGATGATTATTATTATCATATCATATCATATGACATAAAAACCTGACCGGGTTAACCGCATGTGAAGGCTGGAAATCAAAACGTATTTCACCATTGACATCACATCAACAGGTTGTTTATCTTAGTCACCATAGGCAAGGCAAGGCAAGGACATTTTATTTCAATCATCAATGTGCTTTACACAGAACATCAAGCAACGGAAACACAATTATGAAATTATAAAATGTTGATGCATAAAACAAGTAAAAATATATAAATACAGTAACAACTTACAGTGCATACGATACTATGAATAATTAGACTATACTCGATATTTCTTTATTGTGGAATAAAATGAAATAGGCTAGTGTGATATGAATGAACTGTAAAGCTGCAATCCGGAGCTAAAGCTTTTATATAGCTCTATGAACTAAATTAGCACATCTGCAGCTGGAGGTGGTCTGGTCTCCCTGTTCTTCCATTGTGTTGGGTAGGACATCTACTGGTTGGAAATAAGTACTACTGCCTGAATCTCCTAATCCCCAGGGGATTGCATCTTGGATGAATGTTTGATCTCTCATGGGGGAGATCCTGGGGTTGGAATCCAGGGCATTAAAGTTATGGATTACAGCTTCAATGTATAGCTACACAACTAAGCCGGTAGTCTTTCCCATAGGTAACTATACTCACTAGGCCTTTTGAAACCTGTGGCTACAATGTATATTTGTTAATGTTTGTTTTTTATTCACATAGCCTAAGCCAGTGGTTCTCAACCTTCTCAGGCCACGACCCCCCCAAAATAATTATATTTGATCTTGGGACCCCCTACAACCTGACAAGCACTTAGAATGTAGGAGTTGGGGCATTTTGGGAATTTTGTTTGTTCCACAGATAAATATAGTGAAAATAGCCGATCTACAAGCTCACAACTCCCCGCATTGCGAGGCATTGAGCTTGTAGATCTGCTATTTTTTTTTAATGTTGCCTCTTTCCTATATTATTTGACAATTTGGCCAGTGTTTGACCTGTTTTTATAGTATAGTTTGTTGATTACTTTTGATGCAGTAATGGTCTTTTTCTTAATTCTCATTGAGGGATTTAAAAGTCCTTAAATTGTCACTTCACTATCATGTGGGGACCCCAAAAAAAATCCTGTGAGGACCCCACTGTGGGTCCCGACCCACATGTTGAGAACCACTGGCCTAAGCGGCCAGACTTTGATACCATTTTCATCAGCATATCATTGGCTATTTTACGTGCCATTTGCTAACCCATAATGTATTACATGTCTCTTTTCATAGACTCTAGCTATTTTTTTACCCAGTGAGCTAAATACCAGAGATGAATTGCAAATATACAGAAACAGTCTTTTAACCACCATTATCCGTAATTATCTTAAAACGTGAAAATGTTTCCAAAAACTAGCAGAAAATGGTGTCAGCTAGTCTATTTTCACTATTCTGCTTACAAATGAGTAGGCTGTATAGGGCTTAAAGGACGTCTTCACCCATTTTCAACCCATCTTCATATAATTGCTCCTCTCTAATGCTCATGATAAAATTCTACTTGGTCTGTGTGTCATAGGAGGGCTGTGGACGCTTCAGAAAGCCACCTACCAGTGACATCATCGTAGGCAGGTTTTTTGTGTTTTGAGACATAAGACAGAGTACAGTATAGGCAAAAAAGGTACCATATTATCATGATCATTAGTGAGGAACAAGTATATGAAGATACTGTAGGTTGAAGTCGTCCTTTAACCACTTGAACCCCAGCATCCATATTCTGGGGGGAACAGACGGCCAAAAAGCAGTCAAAGTACAGTTGTAATTCAAGTCCGGCTCTCTAGAGGGTTTAAGTGGCTAAAAAAGTGAATACAGTGAAAATGTATTTTTATTTTCTTTATTTCTGTAGGAGCATCTGTCATCAGTATGTTTTTAAACATTGGAAAAATGTGCACACAACTACATGGTCTCTTAAATACACTTACACAGGCAGAGAGAGCGAGGGAGGGTTAAGTAGAGCACAGAAACAAACACTGGAGGGGTTAATAACGAACATCAGGGGAGAGAGAAGGGGGGGGGGGTCATTATGGTGACCACAGAATAAGCCAGAACATTTTTTTTGCAATAATAATAACTTCCATTCCGTTCATTTCGTAAGGTATAATTTCGTCCGTTTCCCCCTCCCCCCAATAAGGTCACGTACACGGTCAAAATGGCCTCACTGCAACAACAGTTACTGTGTGCCCCATAGCTGCTCTTCTGGTGGACTTAGGGCCGGGTATCGTTAAAAATGATCAATAGGCAGGTATACTGATCGCTCAAATTGGTTCTAAACTACACCTTTAACTGAAGGCTTTACAGTACTATATTATACGTACAGTATATGAGGTGGAATCACGTGTTCTATTTACAGTTGAACATCTGTAGGTAAAATTGTATGATGCCCATAAACAATACAAAAACGTCACGTCTCCCATTGATACATTTCACTAAGTTTTAATGACTCAAAACCAAGGCCAGTAGAGAAAATGGACGCACACATTGATAGTCTTTCTGTATCTTTTTTTCAATACCCAGCCCTATTGTGGAATGTTTTTCATATAAAGCTCCAGGCGTTCAACTTAAGTCACAGAGTGACTGCAGGCATTTCTGCTCATTCAAGGCTAACAACGGAGAAGCTAAGGAAAAGGGGTTGCTTGTAGCGAATGGGATTGACTATAAGCCGTGACAATGGGTAGTATAGGACACCGGAATGCACTCTAGCCAATGACACTCACACTGAAGACATCTAGCTACAGTATAAGTTCATGATAGCTACATTAGTACAGACCTAATTGTTTTTTCAGTTTTTTTGTCTTTTCTTTTTTTTTTACCATGCCAACATAACAGCATTGTTGCGTTAAAATCACACAGGCCTGCGTAGAAATCAGTGCCCAAATCACCGAACAAGAAGAGCAGCCAATGGTTTGTGGACAAAAAAAAACAAGTCTATTGGAAAGCTAGCCTTTTAGCATTTGATTCAACATAGCTGCAATGGTCATCCGCATTTAAGTGCTAAGCCAGTGCAGCCACAGGGAACAAAATGGTATCTTTTTTTTTTTCTTTCTATATATAATATATATAAAGAAACCAAAACGGCAACAGAACACAATTGTCCAACAATTCAGCACATACTTATCAGGAAATCGTATGATTAAAAACAAAGAAAAAGAAGAAAACATAATGCTCGTCTAGGAAATATCACATTGTAGCAGACATGCTCAGTACATCGTCAGCCATTCTTTTACAATTACAATTACACGTCTTGTTTCTGTAAGTTAAGTCTTTCTCTCTCACATACACACACACACACAGACACACACACACAGACGTGCACGCACGCACGCACACTCACATACACACACACCACACACACTCGCACACGTATTTTAAGATTAGAGTCTAGCGTCTAGTTATCTATAGCTCACATTCGGTACCGTATCTTTTGTGATGGACATGAGTCATCATGGTTGGTTTTGCTTGTTGTTCTCTTTGAGCGAGTGGAATGTGGCGATGGTTTTCACACTTGAAACACACTGTACAATCTCAACATGGGAAATGCCTCGTTTGACAAAACACTTTAATCAATCTGCCTGGGATTCTAGGACCCCGTAGCACTTATGCTACATGTACACTCGCGTTGCGTGTCGGCGCCGCGCGCCGAAAATATTCCCGACGAGTAACTCCTGCGCCCAACCACGCATAAAACAGGCTTAACAGGTTATCTAGCATCACTACACAAAAAAAAACAAATAGTCCAAAATCAAATGAAGTAAAACGAATTACAAAATAAGCAAATAAAATACTGAAAAATTGAGCGTACGCCTCTTTTTTCCCCCTCCATTCTTTAAGGGCAGGAATGAGAAATGTTAGAATTCAGTCCTTCGAATCCCTTCCGGCGGGGTGTTGTAGCTTAAAACATTATTTCCAGAGAAAGAAGAGCAGGGGTCAGGAGGACTGCTGATGCACAGGACAGTCAACCACCAACTACAAGGACAAGAGGACCTGGGTTATCTGGGGGGGGGGGGGGGGGGGTCAAGCACCTAGAGAGGCTGTGACGGATGCATGGTTGCATGTGTAGTTGACAGTGAAGGGAGAGCGGGGCTGTGTGTATGTGTGTGTTTGTGTGTATTACTATACTTGTGAGGGCTACATGTCCCCACAAGCATGGTAGAATGTGAGAAGTAGACATTGTGAGGACAATTTTTCCTGGTCCCCACACAAAAAAATGGTTTTATGGTTAAAGGCTTATAATTAGGAAAGACTTGAGGTTGAGGTTTGTTTTAGAGGTTGAGGTTTGAGTTGGGCCTGATTTAGGCTATTTTCAATGCCGTCTTAAATTTTGATGTACTCACAAGTATAGTAATACAAACGTGTGTGTGTGTGTGTGTGTGTGTGTGTGTGTGTGTGTGTGTGTGTGTGTGTGGCATGGGGGGGTTTATGAGATGAGGCGAGGGAATCCAACAGAGGCGTGTGGAGAGGGCCAGGGCGTTCATAATCCCTGCTTGGCCAGGGCCGCGGTGACATCCTGGGCCAGCGTGGCCAGCTGGGGGGACTCCAGTATGTTCATGCTGCCCGAGGACACCCGGCTCGGGGACGTGCCTCCAGTCTCAACCCCCCCGGGGCACTGGGTGATGACGATCTCAGCGCCGTGGTCCACCCGAGCCTTAGCATCTTCTCGAAACGTCAGCTTGTGGCTCTCAATCTGGAAGGGGTGGGGGGGGGGTGATATTTTTTTAACCTTTACTGTCCACAACAGAACAGATAAGAATAGAATAGAATAGGGTGCGCCAATAGCCTAGTGGTTAAGGCGCAACCACATATAGGCTCTGATGCCGCCTGACAGCAGGTTCGATTCCCGAGTCCGACGACCTTTGCTGCATATAACTCCCGGTCTCTCTCTCCCTGTTTCCTGTCACTCTCCACGACTACTATCCAAATAAAGGTAGAAATTTAAAAAAAAGAATAGAATAGAACAAAACAGCACAGAATACAGTAGAATGTGACTTCTGCACATTTGACACTGCTGCTAAAGATATCGTACCGGTCTTAAGAGGTTTATCTGAACGACGTTCTACCTGTCGTTTAACACTCGCATGACGGCATTTAATCGACCTACCACACAAATGGACTCGAGATCGAATTGACCGTTTTTTTCTGCGATTTCCCGCGGGGGGGATTTCCCGCGGGGTCTAACACCTACTCGCCCACACAGCTGGATAGCAGCGGGGATACCATTGTCTTTTAAATGTCGATTAGTGTTGCCTAAACAACATGCCGACTAATCCCACGCACAGCTCACAGGAACGCTTCATTTGGTTAGAAGCAGAAAGCATGTAAATAATATCAAGGTCCATAAACAAAAAGAAGGGGCTCGCACACTGAAGGATGAAAACTGAGGCTCTTTGGATGCAAAACATTGTCTTTACTTACAAAAGTGCAGAAAGTGACATGGTGAAATAAAGTGACACAAAGAGTGGACGTTTCGGTCTTCAGACCATCATCAACACTGAATGCAGGTTTTTGGGGCTTTTATGCCTTTATGAATAGGACAGTAGGCTGACAGGAAATGAGGAGAGAGATGGAGAGATACAGCAAAGGCCGTCGGGATCGGGAGTCGAACCCACAACTCGCTGTCAGGCATTAAGCCTAAGTGCCTGGACAGTTACGCCAATAAGTAGGCAGGAAGCCTATTTGAGGTAACCAATGGTAGAGAGGCTGATAAAAGGCACAGAGTGTCAACAATCAGCCCATTACCACTGTTGGGGCCCAAGGGCCTGGAAGGAAATGAACGCCACAAAAGACAATAATAACAAGGTGCCATATATTGGCACCTTGATATTATTATTATTATTGTTATCTTGTTTTTATATTGTATTGTTGTGTTAGCACAGTCTCTGCAGAACATTTCAGAATAAAACTTAACAGAACCACCACATTACCATGACATTTCCTCCTCCAGGCATGTGGGCAGTATTGTCCATGGATCCAATCTTGGGCTGGGCTTTGTCTTTGAAATCCAGCTTCACACTCTCAATTCGCACCGAGCCGCCCCCTGGGGACATGACAGTCGACAATGGAACAAAAGTCATTGCATGTCTGGAAAGCAGCACTTTTCTCCCAAGCAAAGCCCGGGGCAAACTATTGCAGTACACCTAGCACCGCATGGCAGAAAGGACGTGGGGTTTCACAACTGAACCATAACCTCCATACTGTAATAGAGTAGCTTGTGTTTTTTTATCCCAAAAGGATTAAGAGCTCCTGGAGCTAATTCCACCATGGAACATAAAAACGCATTAACTAAAAGTTCCCCTGTATCAAAAGCCACGTCTACTGTGTGTCCGTGAATAAGACAATGGAGTCTACAAGCTCACAACACGCCATGTGACGTGTTATGAGCTTGTAGACGTCGAATGTTTGCCTATTATGACTGTGACATGCCAGAATAGTGATACAAGCGTTCAGTTGCTTTTAGTTTCCAAAATGTTACTTTACCGTAACCCTTAAACATCTTCATGGTCTACTAAATGTACAGTATCACTTCACGTACCTGGTCTATGGCGAATGTTGGACATGGAGCCACATTTGGAGGTGATGTGGCTGACATCAACCTTCTTGGTCTGGATTTGAATCTGCAAACAGTACAGTGAAATACATAAGCCATTGTTCAGACAGAGGACACCTTTTGATGACTCAAGATAACGATATAAATATAAAATATTTAATCCGATAAACTTTGTTGTACTGCAAATAGCAAACATTTAGCTTGTAGATCTGCTACTTTCCCAGAATGTTCGCCTATTATGACATGGTCAGAATAGGGACACTAGGGGTCATGTGATTAAGCAATATGAATGAGCTAAATACATATGAAACAGCCAGAATGATAAAAACACAGCCAGAGCACTGCTGCTATAGTAGCGAACTGAAAGGGATGATACGACGGAGTATGTGAATGGAGGAAGTCCAATCAATGTATCTCATTATGCAAGGCCAAGTTCATGGCCTTGTCGGTTCCCTGGAGATAGGTTAACATGAAACCAAGCACTATACACATGTGTGTATGTGCGCGCACACACACACACACACACACACACACACACACACACACACACACACACTAGCAGGCACGACACACAACAAACAAAGAGAGAGGCAGGCATGATACTGCAAAGAGCAGGTGTTTCAATTAGAACTCCATTGTCCGTGTGAGTTAACAACACAGCATCACAGTAAGAGTACACACCACCATGCTGCAAACATGCATGCAGTTAAAGTAAAGTGTTCATTCAAGATTTCTACAATGCAGGTGTGTGTTGTGCATATAGACAATATCTGAAATATATATTGAACACAAAAATGATAACTGATGTAGAGAATTATTCTGCCAAGGTACAAGGCAGAGCCAAAGTTAGTCAGCTGAAAATACCCCACAAATACAATTCATAATGACACATTCATGACTAAATACCTGTTTCTGAGTATATTTGTGGATTTTGTGTGCATGACGGTTTATGTGTGTGTGCAAAATGTTTGTGCTTGTTTCTTTGTGCATGAGTGTGCGTGCATGACAACACAAGTTTGAATGTTTTGTATAATGTGTGTGTGTGTGTGGGGTACTGTATAGATAGAAGTTGTAGATGTTACTCACGTTTCCCCCGCCCGGACTGTGTTGGAGCTTGGTCAGGGAGCCACATTTAGCCTGGACGTGGCTGAAGTCCAATTTAACACTGGGAATGAAGACCTGGGGGTGACACAGAATCCTTTTATCCAATTTTATCCCCAAAGTAATCCTCTAAATCGGTACCAAATTCAAATCCATGCATGCACCAAAGCTTAGCACCTGGATTCTAACCCAAGGACTCCATGGGAGACAAAACCCCCCTCTGGCAAAGGGAGAAATTAGGCTTCTGGGAGTCAGGCAGTACTATTCTGCTACCTTCAACCCCCCGGGAACACGATCCTGGAGGAGCCCCTAACCCGTAACCAACTGGATTTGAAACCGGGTGTTCTGCATGGCATACCAAACTGCATGGCATACCTACCAATCTACCGCTCATACAAAGGGGAATCCCCTCAGAACAAAAGGAGACATTAGACTTTTATTTAATTTTATTAGCCAATTATTTTTTAGACCCCTTTTCTCCCCAATTTAGTCGTTATGCCAATTGATTCCTCCCCACACACAAAGAGTCTTCGTCCTACTCCTCCTGCCCAACACTCCTCGCTGGCAGGTGCCGCCCCAGCCCGTAGGAGTACATCCAATGACCAAGACCGCCCGGCTTCCCTCCCCCAGACACGGGTTAGCCCGACAAAGTTGGATGCACCACGGTGGATTTGAAAACCACAACTTCCGTAGTGGTGGTCAAGGGACTTTACCACTGCGCCGCCCGAGCGCCCAGAGACATTAGACTTATAGGCATCGGCCAGGGCTACTCTGCTACAGTAGCACAGTAAAAAAAACTTCAATTGACCCATCATTCTGCAAATAGATGCTCATTCTAATGAGTGTGTGCTCATTAATGCCTCGTAGCCAATCACAATGTGACTTATACTAAGTGTGTTCAGAGTTGAGAAGCACTGCTGCTCTGCATATATTAACTCAAATTAATAACCATATCATTATTTGTATGGTGTATATAGACAACAGAAGATCCTAGATCAGCATCCCTTCAGTCTGAGATGTTTTAGTACAGAATTGTATACTACTACTACTACTTTTATACTGTAAATATACTGTATATATATAGGCCTATATCATTTGTGTTTCTACAGTAGCCTTTTGTTTGCTGGTCCAAAAACTGCTCCAGTGGAGTAAGAGCCAAAGAAAAAGTGCTCCTCGGAGCACAGGTCTCCGCCAGGTCAGGTACGTTATTGTGGCCTCCTGGTGGCGCTATAATAGGCCAATGTGAAAAGGGTGACATTTATTCTTAGGTCGTTCACGGCAACTGCATTCATGATTTGAGGCATTTTGTTCCAAAAATGTGTTTTGCTAAATTAGACCTGCTGGTGGCGCTATAACAGGGCAATGTGGAAAAGGGTGGCATTTCTTCCTCGGCCTAGTGGGAATGTGTGTGTGCAATTTTATGGAAATGGCAAGCTGCGTTCATGATTTGAGGCAGTTTGTTCAAAACGGACCAATCCTGCAAACTTTGGATGGCAACCTTAACCAATGAGGATGGAATATGGGAAATCGGACAGATCAGGGTTGATCACATGACTATAGAGATACTGTGTACCGATTTACATGAAGTTTGGTTAAAAACTGTAGGAGTAATGGGAAAAAATGGGTTTTGCACAAATCGGCCTCCTGGTGGCGCTATAACAGGTCCATGTGAAAAATTTGAGGCAGAGGTTCTGAATTGGCATCCAGGGAGTGTGTGTGCACAGTTTCGCAGCGACCGGGCCAACGGACACACGGACACACGGACACACGGACACACGGACACACACACGGACGGAGGGTAAAACATACTCTCTCGCCATGCCTTTCGGCCTGGCGGAGACAATAAATAATAATAATTTGGTCAAGTGATCTTGGGAAACTCATTGAAAAAGAGAAACACATGTTTCTCACTCCTAAATTGGATGAATGGAATTATTCATCTGGCCTTTTAGTGGCTTCATGATGTCAACGCAAACCCCATTCAAACATCCTGACAAAGGGCTATGCGACTATCAGACTTACAGGACTCTATGCCAGTGGTTTCCAAACTTTTTAGCTCGAGACCCAAAAAAGAAATTCTCCCCGTGACGCAAAATAGTGAAAAATATACACAACATGTCACTATGAGACACATTGTGAGCTTGTAGATCTGCTATTTTTTTTTTTGGGGGGGGGGGGGGGTCTGATATTTACTCCGACCCACTGTTTGGGAAACAGTGCTCTATCTATGCCAGTGGTTTCCAACCTGGGGTCCGGGGCCCCCTTGGCCCTTGGGGGGGACATGAGGCCTCATCACTTGCTTTCATCCATTCAATGTGATATCAGTTTAACGTGTCATATATAAAATATTTCGCTATTCATCGTACAAGAAGTATATAGGGCTTTAGAGGTTAACAAGTCTGAAAAAAAAACAAGTGTGTGTGTGCATGTGTGCGTGCGTGTATGCATGTGCACGTGAGGTGGGTCTGAGGGGCTTTTGTATGATGTAAGAAGATGTAAGAGAGAGAGGGGCGCTCCGAGGAGGAAAAAAAAGAAAAACGTTGGGAACCACGGCACTGATCTATGAAACAGAGCAGCCTGGTACAGATAACAGACCGTATCTCACATTTCCTGTAAAGAGGTCCCAAAACAGCAACATTACGACTGCCGACTTCCTCGCCCGGAGACCAGCGGGGGTTAATGACAAGTCTGACCTTTGCAGGCGACATGAAACATTAAGACTGTCTGCTGCCTTGGTTATGTGATTAACAGTTCATACTCTATTAGTGCACCATGCCGCTATTATGCCTGACACAAAAGACTGAAATGAACAAAGAGGAACCAACCGGTGGTTAATTAGTGTTGTCTATCTATGCAACTACAGCATGAAGCAATGTGCCTTGTTAATGCACGGTCAGACGTTCTACAGTAGTTGGATCTGCTGTCTTCTGCGGGTTCACCACACTACAATCTAGGCCAGTGGTTGCCAACCCAGGCCCTGATGTTTATTCTTTCTATATCTACTTAGCAATTATTCTATTGATTCGTTTTTAGATTAATCGAATAGTTGAGAAGCGATTTTTTTTGCTATATATATAATATATATATATATATATATATATATATATATATATATATATATGTATATATACTAACGAATCAATGTGAAAAAGTTCTAATTGATTTATAACAATCAAATGAAATTGTTTAGTCTGACTAACCACTTATGCCCGATTTTATACTTTGTCATACAAGGGTGCAACGCAAATATACAAGCTCACAACGCGTTGCAATGTGACATGTTGTGAGCTTGTAGATTGGCCATTTTCGCAATTTTTGAAAATCAATTATTTGACTAAAAGTGTTTTTTTCTTATAATCGATTATATAGATTAGTTGTATTGCACCCCTACAATGGAGAAGTCATTACTACGTAAGGTGCAACCATGATGCCTCATACTTGTGAACTTGGACATCACTCTAAGATCACTACAGGAAGGAGAGTAGAGCACAGTAACGGTGCGTTTTAACAGCGGGCAACTCTGGGCGATGCCGGGCGATATCGCCCAAAAAGATAAAGAAAATCCATCTTTCATCGCCCCCCCGCCCACTTCGCCCGATCGCCGGCTCTCATAGACTTTCATTATATTTTGGGCGATGTTGCCCGGCATCGCCCGAGAGTTGCCCGCTGTTAAAACGCAGGGTTAGGAAACAAGAGGACAGAGAAGTAGGAAGAAGATGGTAGGTTAACAGGTCAGTGGCAGATTACAACGCATCCCCCAGAGTGATGGAGGTGACAAAAGACATGGTGAGGTCAAGACGTCACAGTCAGTGAAGTACAGACAGACAGACGAGAGAGAAAGAGTACCACCCTCACACAGCTTAGTAGGAACACACACACACACATACACAGACACGCAAGTGGGAACTGCGAAACCAATGCAATGCCGTGACAGCTCTGCAAACAAAACTGCAACAGAATCACAAGCAATAGGCTCTATGCACAGCAGCCATATTGTGAAGACATTCACAGGTGTTACCAATGATACTAAAGAAGGCTCTGTTCCATTCTGGTCAAACAGAGTCAGGTGCATGTTGACTCACTGGAAACACTCTGGGTCTAAAATTTGAGTCCAGGGACCCTCATGATTCCTTAAGGGGTTTCCAAATGGTGTGTAACTCTGAGAGTGTACAAATTTGGTTCCACTTGTACACTCTCAGAGTTATGGGGGTCGTAGAAATTGAAATATCTGAGAACCAACGTGCTACACTAAATGGAACAGAGCCTTCATTAGTATCATTGGTAACACCTGTGAAGTGATAATATGGCTGCAGTGCATAGGGCCTATCGCAAGTTCAAGCCCGCCCGCCCGCCCATCACAGTTTTACCTGCCCTCCCTTCGGCTGGTGCTTCAAGTTGGAGGTGGAGCCTATCTTGGACTTGACGTTGGTCAGGTCGGGCAGGGGCTGGTTGAGCACCTTCAGCTGCCTCTGGATGGAGGAGGGGGACTTGGGCGGCGTGCGGATCACGGCGATCTTCCTCTCCTGCGGCAGGCTGAAGGACTTGGGCGTGTGGCTGCCGGGGGTGCGCGAGCCGGGCGTGCGACAGGCGTAGCTGGGCGGCGAGCCAGGGGTGACCGCCGTGGAGCCCGGGGTGGACGCCCCGCTGCGCGTCTGCCGGGAGCGATCTGTACCTGAGAGACAAGAGAGAGAGAGAGAGAGAGCGCGTGAGAGAGTGATATGTCCAAAGATGGAAAGAGAGAGTCGGTGAGACATCCACAGAGAACTACATACTGTAGATGGGGGGGGAGAGAGAGAGAGATACATCCACAGAGCACTACATAGATGGAGAGAGAGGGATAGAGATACGTCCACAGAGCACTACATAGATGGGGAGAGAGGGATAGAGCGAGAGATACGTCCACAGAGCACTACATAGATGGGGAGAGAGGGATAGAGCGAGAGATACGTCCACAGAGCACTACATAGATGGGGAGAGAAGGATAGAGCGAGAGATACGTCCACAGAGCACTACATCGATGGAGCGAGAGCTACAAAGAGAGTGTGAGGGTGAGAGAGACTATGACAGAGTATGACTTTAGAAAGTCACACTCACGGTGGCGAACCACATTAAATTGATGACCACGCCCATCCTGGTCTGGGCTCAGACGTCACACAAACACGACATGATGTTCAAACAGAAAGAGTAGCTTAAAGCCGCAATCCAAACTTATTTTAACGAACAGAATGTTATTGTAAATTGGTAGAGTATGTTGATACAACATAACTCTGATCTGCAGTGGGTGGAGATGGCCTTCTCTTCCACTGAGAAATGTAGACCCTGATAATGGGTAGGACACCTACTGGTTGACAAGTAGCACTGACTGAAGCTCAAAAACCCAATCTCTCTCGGTTGAGCAGTCTCCCACATGGAAATCTCAGGTGCTACATTTGCAATTACCCCGCTTTGCCGGGAGGGCAAGGACATGAAACGTACGGAGTGCAGCTTTAAGGACACACACTGAGCAACATTGACGGGCTGAGGGTTGTTGTGGGGACAGCACAGATGAAACCAATGACATCACAGCTTCCTGAACAAGACCTTGTTTGAGATCAATTCTATCAACAACGAATGAGTGAATAAGTGAATGATTGAGTGAGTGAATGAATGAGCTAAAGTTAGTTAAATGAATCAAGAGACCAATGAAATACCATGCAACACAGTGCACACTGTACCGTCGTCTTTTAGGACACAATGACAATCTAACACGGTTAAATTCACAGTAAAAAATCCTCTGTGTGCATTTAACTCTGAGAGTGTATCCTTAAGGGTCCATTTGGTTACATCCGTACGCTCCCAGAGTAAAATAAACACTCAGGAGTGCAGTTAATATGGTGAGATGGATTTACAAAAAAGGATCTGGCGCACAGGAGCTTCTACCTGCCATACTAGGGGCTCTTCCAGACCTGCTCTCCCTCGACCCATCAGTACGAATCGCTAAGCGGGACGGGCAAAAGAAAAGGAGGAACAGGAATTGAGGTAGAAGCAGGGGGAAATGAGCAGTTACTGGACTAAACAAATCAAAACAGAGCATCAGTTCAGTTATTAGCCAAGCATGAGAGACTAATAAGGCCTTATATGGGGTAAATGGTCGGCACCTGCTGTTCAAGGGTGAAACAAGGGTTAACATGGGAAGCAAATACAATAGAAATATGTTTATTTATTTTCGTTTCTTTTTGGTATACAGGGCCTAGCAGTGGTGGCCATTTAGTGGTTCCCCAGACAGAAAGGCCATTCATTTTTGCCAGACCCAGGGGGTCGGCCTACATGAGGCTTTGTCGGTCGGTCGGTCGGTCGATCTGTCTGTCCCTCTTTTCCTCTGCACACACGTCATGCGAAGTCCGGCCATTCAGATTTCAACCACTAGGGGTCTGGCAGTACCAGGTCTCCTGGTTCCCTTGTTCCCATAGAGATTTCTGAATCTATTTATATTACTTATGTTAAGCCTGGAACCAAGCCATCCAGGCTCCTGGTGAATCATGACCATGAAACATTTGATTATGTGAACCACAAAATGGCCGCAACTGCTACGCCCTATATGGACTACAACTAGGACTGATTTGTTATTACTTAACATTGCACCATCTAAAGACTTACAAAGGCTTCTGCACCAAAGCACACATTGTTGTGCATGGAAAAAATATACACAGTATGCTATGGCTGCTGTGTGTGTGTGTGTGTGTGTGTGTGTGTGTGTGTGTGTGTGTGTGTGTGTGTGCGCTGTGTGTGCGTGCGGTGTGCACGAGCGTGTGGGTGTCTTACAGGTAGGCCTGCGGGGGGTGCTGTTTTCTTCCTGTTCGGCAGCAGGGATGTGGCGGGTCAGAGACTTGGCTGGCCTGGGCAGAGACGACCTCTTCTCTGGGCTGCGATAGGTTCCCTCCTGAAGACACATACGCACACGCACACACACACACAGACGCGCGCACACACACACACACACACACACACACACACACACACACACACACACACACACACACACACACACACACACACACACACACACACACACACACACACACACACACACACACACACACACACACACACACACACACACACACACACACAAACCATATTACACCAACTTCACACTAATCTAGCATGGATGCTGACTATTAGCTAACACCGAAGTAGCTAACTAAGAACTTCACTTAGCAAGGCTACGACTCACAACTGGAGACCATAGCATGACGGTGTCGCTTGGCAAAAAGAGCCTGATCTACAAGCTAACAACGCGTCGCATCACAAAGAGATGTAGATCAGCCTCGCTTTGGCAAGTGACACCGTCATTCTACGGAGTATAATTTAGGCCAGGGGTTCTCAAAGTGGGGTCCAGGGACCCACAGGGGTCTTTGAGGGTCTCCCGGGGGGTCCCCAGAAAGATATGTAAATATAGCATCAAAATCAATTCAAGTCTATTTTATACTTTACTTATACTATTCAAAAATAGCTGATGTACAAGCTCACAGCATTCATTTTGAAAAATCTTAATTTTAATCCAAATGTTCTTTTATGGTGGTCCCTGGCACCACATCTTTTCAGATGGGGGTCCGCGGCCAAATACATGATCAATAAGGGGGTCCCTGGCTCGAAAATGTTTGAGAACCACTGATTTAGTCTCTATAACCCACTACACTATACAACCTATACTCTCCTCTCATACGCGTCTTTTCTCTCGTTACCTTCGCCGCCCGCAAACGCAACGAGGGGGGGTGGAGTGAGCATGCGGAGGAGGGGCGGGCCTCCTCGAACCTCACCCCCGCCACGGGGCAGCCAATAGCACTACAGGCAGAGCCCGGGCGGGGGGGCAGCAGGTTGGGCCCATGGCGCTGCAGCAGCGCCATCTTTAACAGAAGCGCCCGCGTGGGGCTCTGGGGGGGGGAGTGTGTGGTAGACGTGGCAGACAGGAGGAGGGGAAAGATGCATGCAGCATGGAGGTCGAAGAGAGACAAGAGACGAGATGACGATAAAACATGGCAGATGAGACAGGAAAGGATAAAAGATGAAATGACAGAGTTGAGAGCTGAAGAGATGAAAGGAGATATAATGATAAATCATGTAAATGTATTCCGTGATCGTTAACAGGAAGTTGTGGAAATAATATTTCCATGCTAATGGTATTATTATTAGTGATGAGGGTCAATTAAGCTATGATGATTCTCTGGATGATCTTGCACAGACTCTTTCTCTTTGGCTGAGCAATAATGTTCAGGTTCAGACAGTACATTGACGAGCTAATCTGTGAATTTAACCTAAGTCATGTTAAGTATAGGAACTCAAACAAAAATAGATGCACAGGCTAACAAAGAAAGAAAGATAGAAAGAAAGAAAGGACTTAATTTTCTGTGTTTTAAAGGTTACTAAACTATTTTAAACATAGCTCTTCAAACAAGCTCATAACACATCACATCTAGTTGAGTTGTGAGCTTGTAGCTTTAACCCATTAAGACCTGGAACGCATCTGTGTCACTTTAGATTTATTTGGCTACTCAAAAATAGCAGATATACAAGCTCATAGCGCGGCACCGAGTGCCGCGCTACGAGCTTGTAGATCTGCTATTTTTGAAAAATCTTGAAAAAAAATGTTTTAGATTTTTTTTCAAAAAACGGTTAGGATTTAGATTTTTTTAAAGAATCGCCTAAAAAAAGAAAGAAAGGGGGAAACCTACATTAAATCTATTGACGTTTTTTTTAAAAACTATTTGCCTGTAATGACATGCCCAAAATAGGGACGCCAGGTTGAAAAGTCCGTCGTCTGTCCTGCTGAAGTGTATACTGTAAGCTCTGTATTTCTAACAAGCTCCCAGGAGCTCTGGCCTTCAGGTGAACCTGCAAACTGATTTCCCCAGAGGCGTCGACCAACAAAACCAGAATTCTCCCTCTGGGATCAATTCAGCATCATAAAACATAAAACCGAGGATGAAGGAAATCTCATAAGAGTTAAATTGAGCTTGTTTTCAGTTTAACTGTCAATGTGACACCTTTCGTGGCTGCGCTAGCTGGCCCTTTTGAAATGCTTTATTATGTTCCTTATGTAAATGAATGGAGGATACTTACAGGCAATCTTTCTCCAGACTGACCGTGGGGAAAATGGAAGCATGCAAAGACAGAAACAGGGAGCACAGACAGACGTACAAACACACAGACACAGAAAGACCAACAACTCAAGTGAAATAAAGAGACTCAGGAGTCAGTCATGTCATGGAAACATCAGGTACTTTACATAGAGAGTTCGGTCCCAAAATAAGATCACAATTTGAGACAAAGGGTTTCCAACACCTACTGCTACACCTTATAATACCTTTTAAAATGTATGATAATATTTAGCTCTGCTAGCAGCAGCGCTGTATGGATGGTAATGTTTAGCCCTTTCACTTTAACTTCACCGCAGTTGGGAGTAAAAAGTAACAGCACAGCCTCTAGTGCTAATGGGATTTTTGGGCTCTTATAGTCGTTTTACAGGGTAAATTACATTTAAGATGAATGACGTAATCATACATTTTACAGACTGGATACTGTACAGTTTATCTCACAAAGAAGGCAAAATGAGCGTCGTGTATGTTTCCCACCAAAATGTAAAGCATTTTGAAACAGAACTCTTCATGTCCACTACAATAATACAATAGAGAGGGACAAATATAGTCATGCAATCAACAAATAAATCACAGAAGTAATGCACAAAAAGCACATGTTCAATAACACAACAAAAAAAAGAAGTTAAATATTAAGCTGACACAACAAACACAGGACATCTGTTCTCCCTTCCCTATAACTACCAATGCTCCAAGCATCCTAGCCTTTTCTCCCTCTCCCAGAGTTACAGACCTGTAAGGGTTCATTTAGAAACCCCCCCAGGAGCCCTGGACCCCACTTTGAGAACTAGTTGCTAGTTATACTATGCAGATGAATGTTGGTTACTTTTACGTTGTGTGTTATTTATATAGACATGTTGTTTGCTTGTCCACAAAAGCCAAGTATGCAATTTAGATTTAGCATGTTGTACTTCATCATCTTCCTTTGCAATTTATGAGACCTTTTATCATGTCGTTTGTTGACTAGGGGTCATGACATTTACTGTGTGTGTGAGCGCGTACATGCGTGCATGCGTGTGTGTGTGTGTGTGTGTGTGTGTGTGTGTGTGTGTGTGTGTGTGTGTGTGTGTGTGTGTGTGTGTGTGTGAGCTCACCGTGGTCCTCTCCCTGGACTGGTGGGCCACGGTAAGCGGCTGCCGGCTTTCCATAGCTGTGAAGAAAGCAGACAAGAGTACTAGAATGGTCAGAACATGGCCAGCAGAGGGAGACATATTGACACACACACACACACACACACACACACACACACACACACACACACACGAGAAGGTAAATGCACGCAAAGATACGCACACACGCACACGCACACACACACGCACACACACACACACACACACACACACACACACACACACACACACACACACACACACACACACACACACACACACACACACACACACACACACACACACCAAGACTCCAGTGGCAACATAGATGGGTCAACAACTGTATTCAGGAGACACAACACCATATTTGTTCAATACCAAGCACTCAGCCCAAGCCATTCTCCTCCTCACTGTTGTTCTGTTAGCCTCTCCTGACACCTGCAGGCCAACTCACGCAACTGCACCCAGCACCATTGTAACAAGCAGCTACTTCCACCCAACACACAGAAAGCAGGGCAGGGCTGCAACCAATAAGGACGCATCCAGAACCATCTCACAGAACACTCTCACAGAATACTCACAAAACTATCTAGATAGCATCAATGAGCAAAAATAACATAATGTAAAACCAAGAGACAAATGGAGAGTTGCACAAACGGAATGTGAGATTCAAAACACTTCTGAATGAATGGGGTTCAAGAAAACAATTAAAAAAGTAAAATATGACCAGTTAAAGATGGGTAAGTGGCACATGATGTTTGCCAGCTACATTGCACCTGCATGGAGTCCACCAAAGAGCCATCTATAGAGACGATGCGGACGTCGTAATTCTTCACCACCATGTTTTACTCTGAAATCCCCCACCCACCTTCCCTCAACATTGTTGGTTTACATTCAGTTCTGACTGAGCGAATGCCAGCTGGTTGGAGACACATTAAATGTCTCCAACCAGCTGGCATGATGTACAACAGTATATAGGGTTTAAGTGGTTGAATTCTAACCACTTACACCCTGTACTGTTGTACATCAAATAGCCAAAATAGCCAATCTACAACCTTGTAGATCTGCTTTCTTTTTTAAGTTCTCATGTTATGACATGCCCCGAATACGGATGTTAGGATTCATGTGGTTAAAGCAATAGTTCTCAAAGTGGGGTCCGGGGATCCAGGGGGTCACTAGCTAATTATTGATTGTTAGGAGCTAAATGGACCCTTATAGGTGTGTACCTCTGAGAGTTATGGGGGCCCGTAGCCTAATTGCATACCAAACTGAGGGTCATGAAACATTTGAGAACCACTGGTTTAAAGAAACACGGTAGCAGTTGTATAGGCATGTGTACAGGGCAGGGGCACAGGTGCATAAGTGCGTTAACACCTGAGCGAAATCGCTATGGATGGCTCTGGGTCGTGGTGAAGGGTGGCGGTCACCTGTAACCTTGCGCCTAGTGGAGCCTGGTAGCAGAGCAGGCCTAGGCTGTCTGGCTGCTGCTTTGGCAACTCTCTTTCGAGACGGGGAGCGACTTTGGAGGACTGACACCTTATTTTGCTCAGCCCTCCTCGTGCCCACTAGCAGAAAGGAGAGACATGGGTTACTGTACAGTACATAAGGGTTTAAGAAACTCCATGTATGTACGGATGTTTACAGTAAGTCCATTAAGTGTAAAAATTACACTGTGACTTACACTGTGATGTGTATAAGTGTAAAAGTGTAAAAGTTACACTGCGACTTACACTGTGATGAGAAAGCTTGTTAAAAGAGCTAACTTAATTACAAAACACATATTCAAAAGTGTATTCCAAACTGATGTTCTTAGAAAAAATATTGCAGGTTAATGTTTCGTTACTTTTTAAAGGAGCTCATCACCCATGAACCGTATCTTAATATACAGTAATTGGTCTTCACCAATGCTCATTATAAAGATGGCATAATTCCCTTCTACTAACTCAGTGTGTCTCAGAGACGGGCAGTGGACAGTTCAGAAACCTGCCCACAAATGACATCATCAGTGGGGATTTTTATGAAACAAAAATAAATCTGAGCCACTGGGTCGCTCCGACAGGCACACTTTTGAATTATCCACACAGCCCTCTTTTGAGACACAGATCATGTAGACAGAAATGGCACGGTCCCATAGTGAGCATTAGTGAGGACCCATATGTTGACATTTTTTTCCTTTAACTAAAGTATAACCGTTATGTAGTAAACCAATGTATTTGAAACCACAATACATGAACACAGTACAAAGCAGGAACCTTTCTTCTTCTTAATATCATCTTTGAGATGGTGGCTGCTGGCCTCTCTGCGGGTTACTTTAGTGTCAGCGGAACCAGTGCGCCCCCTCCCTCTGCCAGGGGCCCGCTTAACGGGTCTGTCCGCCACAGGCATACTGGTGGGACACTTGATCAGAGGAAGGGCTTCCAATTTCTCAGTCATGATACTTTTGTCTTCATCTGCAGTGAACAAGGATGGAGACAGTAGGACCACTGATACCCCACACAGGCCTAGCTAATGTAGAGTTAAAAGTTGTAAAGTAGCTAATCATGCATTGAATCTTTTAACAAGCTTTGTAAACTTTGTAAAATTCAACACATCTTCCAGAAGTTAACTACTTGACAAAGTGACATCACACAACAACCCATAAATTAAATTCAGGGTACCTTGCGAGTCCATCCAGCCACTGTCTGTGTCTAAGATGGAGATATCCATGGTGGTTTCGTCGTTCGCCGTCTGATCGGACTGCTGCAGATCAGAGGCTTCTTGCACCTCCTGAGCAACCTCCACGGACTCCTCCACCTCCTCTTCCGTGGTTTCCTCCAGAAACGTCCTGTCCTGCTCTTTTTCATTCCCCACCATTTTCTCCTGGTCAACCTCGACTGATCCCGCTTCCCCTTCCGTTTCCTTTGACTCCTCCCCAATGGTCTGACCTCCCTCCGGTGCCCCTTTCAGCTCCTCCGGTGATTTCACCTCATCTTCCGCTCCTCCGTTGTCCTGCTCTTCCGGAGGCAGCTGTGGCTGACCGTGGTCTGAGCCGGGACACGGGTCAGAGCTCTCTCTCAAAGGTTCCACTTTGTCGCAGATTTGTACGCACTGACTTGATGCCTCGATTCCACATTTGGCCTCGTCTTCATCCGCCTCAACCACTTCCGTTTCCCTTGCCTCCTCATTCTCCTTCTCTCCTACTTCCTGCTCTGCTTTCTCCTCGAGGAGTGAGGTGCCTTCAGCTTCCTCCAGCACCTCCTGAGGTTCTTCGGCAAACTCAATGTCCTCCTCTTCCTCCGCTTCCACTTGGGGGATGATGACGATGGGGGAGGATCGCTGTGGCGTTGCAGGTATGTCTGGAGAGACTTCCTCTGGTTTCTTCTCCTTTAAATGGATGACTTTCTCATCCACAGGTTTGCAATCGGTGGACTGTTGAGCAGCATTTGATGTCACTGTTTCATTTTCTTCCTGCTCTTTTTCTAAGTTCTCTCCTAAAGACACTGGTACGTCAGACTTTTCCATCTCATATCTTTCAACTGACTCAACCTTTTGATGATCAGCTCGCTCCGTCTCTTCACACAACTCTGACTGTTTACCTGCAGTATCTTCTGTCTCTGGAACCTTCACTGGTTTCAACTCCGATGTGACATTTGGGTTGGACTCCTCCCCGGTGAGATGTTGTGACTCTGGCGGCGCTTCCGCCGGTGACCTGAGGGTGGTTGGGCTGAAGGGACCCTTCCCTGCACTTTCAGGAGACAAGAATGTGAATGAGTTGTCTGGTGGAATGGGAGAGGCCTCTCGTGAGGGGTCCGTCTCCACCTCCACCTCCAGAATGGCTTGGGTCTTGATGTCGCCGGGCAGGCCACTCTCCAAGCGAAACTCTGTGAGTCGGTCTTTGGGCGAAGCCGTGGGGATTCGCAGACGATCAGGTTTTATGCAGCTTGTCACGGCTCTTTCCAGCATCTTGGGGGACTTCGCGGGAGACGCAGGCGTGTCTTTCTTCTCTGCTACGGATTTGGGTGAAATGTCTGAGAGAATTTCTTTCTGATCACATTGTTGCGCTCCAAGGATTTGTCCACCATTATCTTCACTAGCTACTCTGTCCTCCTCACCTTCAACCTCCACTAAAGGGAAACATTGATGCAGTGAGTTCCCGGGCAGGTCAGCAGGGGAGGGCAAAGGTGCAGAGTAGTCGCTGAACACACAGTAGCCCATTTCCTCCTGCTGGCTGTCCCCTCCGGCAGCTGCTCTGGAGGCATGGCCTTCCAGTGAAAGCTTGACTAGAGAACTGCCCACCAGTGCTGACACATTAGCTGGCACAGATTTGCGCCTCATGTGGCCCACCTCCCTCCTCTCCAAGGAAAGTCGGGGTAAGGCTCCGGCCAGGTCCAACATCTCAGAGAGGTCGCTTGACTGCTCAAAACTAACACAGTGTTTGGTAGGAATTTCCCCTGGGATAGGGAGATCTTTAGGAGGTTCAGAAGAGGTTGGAGTAATGGTCACATTTGGGGAAAGCATGGGGGAATTGTTCTCCACTAACAGAGTTGGAGGATAGTCTATTGAAAGGATCTTTTTGTCACTGATGGCGCACAAGGATTCTGAGAAGATCTTTGATGTGCTTTCCTCTACTATCAAGGAGAGGGTTCTTTGCTCCAAAGACATCTTAGCCGGTGTTAATCTCTTAGTTTTCTCTGGAATCTCTAGCTTCTCTGAAATACTGTCTCTTGTCAACGTGCTGGTGAGCTCCGCATCGACAGCCTCCAGTTTCGATTCAGTATTTAAATCACCCACTAAGTCCTCTTGGGTTGACTTGGTCTCTGCTACTGTAAGTTCATAGTAACTCTGTGTTTGCTCCTCCACATGGCTTGGTGTGGAGGTCTCAAAATAGGTTTCCATTCCTGTTTTATCCTCTGTAACGACATCTGGTGTCTGTATTGAATCGACACCAGCAGCTACTGAACTCTGTTCGCCAGTTTCATTCCTTTGAACGTCTTTGGTTTCTTCGGATAGTGTTTCATGTAACTTGATCTCACCCGTTCCTTCAGCAGTCAATATGTCTTTGATTTCACTTTCTGGCATTGCTGATTCGCTTGATGGTATAGTGTGTTCAATGAGTGAGTCCTGTTCATCCACCAACGCTTGTTTCTCATCTGTGGTCTCTTCTACAAGCGAGTCCCTCTTAACTATCTCTACTGTCACTCCACTTGTGTCTTGCTCATCTGTCTGCAGAGCTGGCGAGGTATCAGGGAGCTCCTTGTCTTTCAACGGGGAAGGGGGAGAATCGGTCGCCACATCTTCCATTTGTTCAGGTGTTCCTTGTCCCACATCGGGTGAGGCTAATCTCTGATGTGATGGTGCCCCCTTCGGCTCCTCCTCTTCCATAGAGGGACTGTGGTGCAGTGTATCCTCCTCTTGATTCGGCCGCTGGGCTGTGAGGTTGAACGACACTGAACAGCTCTGTTCTAAAGTAGCATTAGACAACAGCGTCTCTTGCAAGCTAGCCAGTGCAGTCAAGACCAGCCTTTACGCACATAGATTGCTCTCCATCAAGCGTAACACACAATGCAGTCTGTTTTGTGGGCAGGCTACAAGAGCATGAGGCCATGAGAGATCACAGCGCCGAAGCTGGCGTGCAGAGTTGTAATGTAACAGAATGAGGTGCATGAAGTTGAATTGAAGTTGGAGAATGTTGACATACAGAAACACATTGAATTCCTATTGAAATGGACTTGTATCAATTTCAGCCCTAAAACGAAATTATCATATTGTCGCTGTCAGGCAGAAACCATGTATCTCCATTATTAGAATATTTTTTCTTTCATAAATTAATGCCCTTTTTTATACTTCTGCATACACTATGGTGTAGTGCAAAAGTAGTGAAAGTAACTCATCCTACAAGTTCACAACACATTGTGATGCGACATGTTGTGAGCTTGTAGATCAGCTATTTTTGCTATTTTGGTATTTGAAAATGTTTTCACCTATAATGATAACCCTATGCCCAGAATAGTAATGCCAGGTTGAAAGTGGTTAAGTCTGTCTATGGGTTTTTAAAAAATGAACAAATGAAAGAGCTTGTGACTAAATAATAACTATAGAGTTATATAGAGTTTCTTTTATCCATTTCCTGAAAAGTAACAATTTTGTACAAAAGTATAAGGTTTCCACCCAACATCAAATTCCTTTTTTTAAAACAATTTCAGCCCTATCACAAAATCCCCCAGTAAGAGCGAGATCCCAAACCGCGCGACGCTGCCATGGCAGCGTCGGGGTCGGTTTGGGATCTCGCTGTCTCTCAAATCCCCATGAAAGATGTCATTTCCTGTTGCTATTATGTTTTCTTAAAGTAAACACATGAACATCATCATATCCAGTAAATGAATTTGTACTGTTGATTCGATTTGTTTTAAATCCATTCCTAGGATTTCCAATTAACCAACCCGTGCTTCTATAAATGAATAATTATGCCCAATGATGGGTGAATAATACTGTAAAAACAAAAGTGGGATTTTTGTGACAATAGGAACATTGGTATGACATGAGAGCAATACTAAAACTTCAATGTAAGCAAATGATAAAGTAGAGTCAAAAATACACAGGATTATACCCAAGATGCACCCACATGAACACTGGGTGTGGACACAAGACATCCTTGCAACATAACCCAGCAAACATCCACATGGGAAAGTATATATTAAAAAGGAGACACATACACCTACAGAGCTTGAAGTTTCACATGTTTGACCTCCAGCATTTGCAATGTAGCTGACAGAAAACAGTGGAGGACTGATCAACTCTTACTGCGGGTTGATCGAGGCATCTTAGAATGTCGCTTTGATGAAAAAGCAAATGGTCATGTTTTGCATGGATAAGCACAAAACCTGTACGCCAATGTGATGAGGGTTTATCTTTGTCTTTGTTCTTTTGTGCGCCGGAACTTCAGGGTGTTCAAGCGGGAAGCAGAGGGGACCTCAGCGCAACAGAGCGGCGGGGGGGGGGGGGCGAGGCCGGCTTGCATTACATCTCGTAAATCAAAACGATTAAAGTGCCCCATTTGCGGAGCACAGAGGAAGCTCATGCAAAATAGATGAACAGACAAGAGGAACAGCGCGAAAGCGATCCCACGTGCACTCGCGCACACACAAACACACAGATTTACAGTATATACGTCCAGACACCCACACACAAACACACAGATGTATATATATACGCCCACACACACACACCACCCACACACACACACCTTCTTGTGATGGGCTGTCCTGTTCAGCTCGATGGCTTCCTCCATTGAGGACCTCTTGTGTCTGGGCCTGCTGGCAGGCCAAAGCCTGGGGCTCTGTTACAAAATCTGCCTGCTCTAAGAGCACGCCTGCTGGCTGCTCCTCAGAGACCTCCTCCCCTTGGTGACTCTGCACCTCCTCTGGAGCTGCCTCCACATCCACCTGCTGCTCCTCCATAGAGGGAGCACTGATAACCTCTACTGTCTCTTCTTTGGGCAGGGGGCGAGGAGGAGGAGGAGGGGGTAAATGGGTGAGACGTGGACAACAACACACACTGGGATTAACAATGGTATGTAACTTTCAGCTCTGGTGAAGACAATGGCATTATGTCATCATAAATGTTTTTATGTGTGCAGTTATTAATTTTGTATTCAGATATACAGTATTTCTACAGAAAGACGGTATATTGTAATGCTATACACTGCGATGCAAAATAAAGAGATTCTTAATAAGGTTGTTCATGCAGTGGTGTTTTTGATAGATAGCAGACATGCAAAGGTAAAGGCCGCATTTTATGGTAGGGAAGAGGTAATTACAGCTTCACCCAGCTGATGGCTGCTCAAAAGGCTTTTGATGAGTGTATGGTTTGGAGCTGTTGGGGGATACGTGTCTTGCTCAGGGACACTTCGACACGTCCACTGGGCGAGTCAGGGGTCGAACAGGTAACTTTTCGATTCCCATACGGCCTCTGCCCACTCAGCTACAGTATGGCCGCCCCTAAAGGTAATAATTATAATAAAATATCGTGCTGGTTGCTGTGATGCGGTGTGTGAAGAGCTGAAAGCTGAGCTGTGATCTACAACAAGGGCAGATCAGCAGATCAGGTGAAAGAAAGGATCATGGACAACCATGGAGTTGGCCGAGATGAAGAAACGCTGAGAAACGAAAGGCAGATCTTTACATGCAGGGTGACTATTTTCTGCTTAGTGTGCTTACCCCTAGAGCAGTGGTTCTCAAACAGGGATGTATTTTTGGGTCACACAACCATTGTATGAGTTGTGCGAATAAATATTACGCTCGTAGATCAGCTATTTTCACTATTTCTGAACTAGGATTTTCTGAAGTGATTATGATGTTTTTTTGGTAAGTTTGGGTCCAGAGGATACACTACATTTCGCTTTTGGGTCTTAAGACTCTGGAGCTTAAAGGTTTGGGAATCACTGCTCTAGAGGGATTAACACAATGCATGAAATCTAATGTCAGGGGTCTAGGAGGGAGTGGTTGTGTCCAGATAAACAGTGTTTCTCAACTAGCGGGTCAGGATTCTCAGAGAGGAGAAAAGAAAGAGAGTGCAAGAATACGACTATAGGGCTCTTGCGATTACTAAACAAGAATCACAAAGGACTATCGAAGACTAAATGTGGATGAGAAACACTGAGTGTGTCACAAAATGCAGGATCGACAAACCAACATGCAAAGGAAAGACAGCTTTGAGACAAAGTGGGAGGGGCCAGAGGGCCTGGGGAGGAGCTCATCTCAATCATGCGAGTGCCCAGCATTATGGCTCCGGAAAGAGCTGTGCGTGTGTCACGCGTGAACATCTGTGCTTGTGTGTTCAGCGTTTTGCCACATGCCCTCCCACCTCCACGTGACTCAAACACTTGTAGAACCTTTCACTTTCTCCGTCAGCATCATTTGTTCTCACCCTGTAAGTGAGTGTGTGTGTGTTTTTTATATGCGTGTGTACCTTGTGCCATGGGGCCGACCTGCTCAGCGGATGGGGATGGGGGTGGGGAGGGAGGCAGATTGGCTTGGTCGTCCACTGTGAAGGGAGAGAGAGAGACAGACAGAGAGACAAACACACCGGGAGAAAAGGTATGGATGGGTAGGAAATGGAAACGCTCATAGAATGCTGACCTTTTACTTCCTGGCTGTCTGGATGTGTCCGTGTGTGTGTGTGTTGTGTTGTTGTGTGTGCAATCCACTTCATTAGCTTTGTAGCAGTACATGATAGGATGTTGGGGTTGGCTTTATGGCTCGTAATGGCTCACTTTAGCTTTTTAGCGCCTGGTTGCACAAGATCAAATGCAATTATGTTAATACAAGTAACCATACCTCGTGGACACCCTGACATTCAGAGGGCTGAATATTCACATTTAAGGAAAATAGGTTGAAATATTTTCTATCCATTTCACTGATATAAAAGCTGCAGCCATTTGCTCAGCCTCACAGTGACAGCAATTCAAGAATCTTACTGCTAAATGTTTTATATTATAGCCATTTAAAAATGTGATGTGTTCAGTTCTTACCAGTGATTAGATTCATGTGATTTGATGAATGCAAGTTTTCTTTACTTGCCTTATGAAGCATTGTGAGCTTGTACTGTAGATCTGCCATTATGGCCTAATATTCGCGCCCCAGAATAGGGACGCTAGTGTTTAGTATGTGGTTAAATTGGTGTGTGTATTCTGCTTTGGGCACAAAACTCTTCAGCTTCTCTAAACATATTGAAAACAATGCACCACATAAACATATACAGTACATACAATGTATGAGGTAAGGAAGGGAAACCGATGACATGAAAGTACAAACAGTACCTTATCTTTCTACCATGGCACAGAAGTGATTTTCGGTAAATGTCTGGGTGCAACCGTGTTCTGCGTGCTATTTTGTGTGTGCAAGTGTGTGTGTGTGTGTGTGTGTGTGTGTGTGTGTGTGTGTGTGTGTGTGTGTGTGTGTGTGTGTGTACCTGAACTCTGTCTGCTATCACGGTCGCGTTCGTCCTTTAGTGTGACCAACGCCTCGGCTGTAACCTCTTCAACTATATTACAGGCAGACACTAGCTCTGTGCCGCATGCATACACAGATACATACGCACACATACAGTACACACACACACACACGCACACATATGCGGACGGACAAGGACATGGAAAACACAAATGGACAGACAGCAAACATATACAGGATGAGACACATTGTGAATGGGACGCACTGTATGAAATCATTCACTCACACATCCTCTAGAATGAAACACATCAAATAATACAGGAGCGCTGTGTGGTTTCGTATTTATGTCCAACTGGAATCAGGTGGTCTTTGGAGAGGGTTAAGTCATGACACATACTAGTTTAAGCCCCATTCCTTTGTATAAAACACTGTTTTGGCTCAAAAAGACCCTTCATCGAGGTCCAGTGGACCTGGGGTGCAGTAGACCCCGATGAAGACTCTTTGAGCCTAAATGCATTGGTCACCTGGTTCATTCTCTTTTTAATCTTTGCCAGCCCTGCCGCAATAAAGGCATTAAAATGTTTCTACTGAACAGAGTGCCTTGGATCTTTTTTTATGTTCCCCTTCAGTACTCAACACACAGTGTTTTTCTACAAAGGAAAGGAACTTCAACTAGTAGGTCTATAGCTTGAAAGTTGGCAGTCATTGGGGTCACCTAGGCCGCACGCCTTGAGCTCACGACATTGGTTGCCGTGCTACAGAGGAAACAGTGCTGCTGTGTTCCAATCCATCACAGAGACAAGGTGGCATCTGTTCAAATGCCTCTCAGGGATCGATTGAGTCTGCCTTGGCACAACAGCCCTAATCCCGTTATGTGCACAGCCACAAGCCCGGTCCAAGAAGCAGGTACTGAAGGTATGCCAGTCAATTACATCGACCCGAATAACGTTGGAGCGTTATGATTCCGACATGTCTGCACAGCACACACACACGCACGCACACGCACGCACACGTACACACACAGTATCCGGCACAACTGTGCATGCAAATACCAACTTGTACAATGGAGTAGCCTACCGCAGATTCACCAGGCGGCTAGCAGTGTGTTTTTAGATAGCTAGCTGTCATGTGATTGGCTGTTGGGCGGCGAGTTCAAACCCCAGGCTGCAGCGGAGTACTAAAGGCCAATTTATGTTTTGAGCAACACGTCGAACTATGCTTCTCTCAACAATCTGAGTTGTGATCATTCATACTGTCTGCCACTCGCCAACAAGATAGCATTGGCACAAAACGTAAACAAGGAAGTGGATGTAGTCTCATGCATCTTCCCAACCAATCAGAGTATGCAGCATTTTATGAAGACGTCTGCAACCTTTCGTTTTCCCCCGCGACACATTTTTATGTCACTTTTGTTATTCCAAAATAGCAGATATACAAGCTCATAGAGGAGAGTAGACCCTGACACGCCTTAACGCCTTAATTGTCGCTGAAAGCATAAATTGTCCTTAAGACGCAAAGTGCGTGCCGGTGCCTTGTGTGCCCACTGTAGGGTGACATGTTGTGCGCCCTCACCTGCTGCAGCGGGGGGCGCGGCCGCCTCTCCGTGGTACCCGTTCTCCCTGTAGGCCGAGCGGTAGCCGGAGTAGCCGTTCTCCCCGTGCTCGCCACCGTTCGAGGCCCAGTGGTCCTCTGGTTGCCGACCGTCTGCCATGCCTGCCTGGTGGGACGCTGGGGCCGGGAGCAGTCACCTGGTGGTCACATGAATCATATGAATATGACATATTACTATTTATATAGTATCTTTCATAGATGTTTTTGGACACACACTGTCATTATAGTTGCAACTATTGTAGTTGCTGTTGCTTGTATCTCTCTCTCTCTTGCATCCTTCCTCCTGACACGGTCAATATAATAATATATATTAATATGTAAAGTGTCTTGAGACAACTTGTTGTGCTTTGGCACTATAATGAAATAGAATTGAATTGAATCGAATGTGGGGATCTGTGTGGAAGGTTGAGGGGAAAACGAAAGAAACAGAGGAGGTGGAAGGGGGTTTAAGAGGAGAAGGGGTGGGAGAGGGAGGAGTCAGACGAACACAGGAGCCCCCTTTTTAGTCTGAGCTCATCCTAGCACACAACTGCAGAGTGCAGTTCACCCCGCGAGCCACCAGAGGGGGTGCCGAGGCACTGTGACGACGCACTGCACTGCTGGCTCTGGAAGCAGCCTTTTGTTTCAGAGCAGAACCAACACCCAAGGCAGACAGACAACAGGGAAACCCAGAAAGAGACGGATGGGTGTCCCTTGGATGACTCCTCAGCACCCTCTTTCATGTACTTCCATGACTCCAGCGAGTCGGCTCAAAGTCTCCGGAGATTCCTTTGACTGTCTGAGGCTTATCTTTGCATTTAGGATCAAGGCGCTGCTCAAATGACATGATATTACAATTTGTTTGCATCTGGAACGCACAAGCTCCAAAATAACAGATTAAAGGATTTTAAACTGTAGCAGCTACAACATAATAGAGAGCAAGACAGAGAGAGAGAGAGATAGAGACAGAGAGAGAGAGAGAGAGAGAGAGAGAGAGCACACCCTTGATTCTGATAAGGAGGTTGTTACCATGGCAACCAGAACCAGGTCTTTTAGTGGGTGGTCCAGCAGATGGAGTTGACAGGTTTGTCTCATTCACAGACAAAAAACATGTCACTACACACACACCCATGTTTGTATTACTATACTTGTGAGGACTTCGATGTTTTAGGAGGACGATTTTATCATTGCCATTTTTTTCTTTTGGCCCTTTTTTAACCCGGAAGCCAAAATGAGCTGATCTACAAGCTCACAGCGCTTAGATCGGCTATTTTCCCGGTGCACAACGGTGGCACGCAAATGATAAGTAAATCGGTATCACTCCAACCCCAACAGTCTAATCCTGACCTGAATCTTTACCTAATTGTAAGCCTAACTCCCCAAATCTTTTTTTAACCATAAACTAGGTGAATGGTCCTCTATGTCTCCAATTCTACTATATACTTGTGGGGACATTCAGCTCTCACAAGTGTAGTAATACAAGTAGAGACACACACACACACACACACACACACACACACACACACACACACACACACACACACACACACACACACACACACACACACACACACACACACACACACACACACACACACACACACACTTGGTAGATGGCACCAGAGGCCCTGCAAGCGTACAACAAAGTTCTGTTGGACTGTGCACGTGAGCAGAATAACAAGGTTCTGATACTGTGCAGTATCTACTTCCCAATCAAGCGTGCACTTTGCGGTGGCCCTCTAACCAAAGAGGGCTTTGTTCCATTTCTTTCCGAGGGAACAGCCTAACATATAATGTCGTTTCCTTAACGAGGTTGCAGCACCACCATCGTCAAGCAGCTGCTGCTAATTCCATCAGGATATTTATCAACCAGTGGATGGAAGCATATTAGCTGCTGTTAATTTATCTCTGGGAGTGTACAAATGTAACCAAATGGACTCGTAAGGGTCCATTTGGTTAATGTACAATTTAGTACAGTACAATTTGTACAGAGTGTGCCCTGCCTATTTCTCTCTCTCCACCGCGTTGTGGTGCAGTTTCACCTTCGTTCTTTCCCTTTGCAAGCGGCACAATAAAATGGACACTGGACAGGGGGTCCGTGTTTTTGTTGAACGAACACTCCGGTAATTTTACCGTGTCGGCAGCGTGTCTCTTCTTACCGTCGCCGCATTTGTCTCGCTTTCTCTGTCTTTTTATAGTATGTCTCTCTTTCTCGCCACTGTGCTCTCTGCAATGCTCTCGCTCTCCCACTGTCTCTCACACACTGTGACCTCTCTCCACCTCGCACCGTCTATCCCCATCCTCTCTCTCTCTCTCTCTCTCTCTCTCTCTCTCTCTCTCTCTCTCTCTCTCTCTCTCTCTCTCTCTCTCTCTCTCTCTCTCTCTCTCTCTCTCTCTCTCTCTCTCTCTCTCTCTCTCTCTCTCTCTCTCTCTCTCTCTCTCTCTCTCTCTCTCCTCTCCTCTCCTCTCCTCTCCTCTCCCCCCCTCCCTCCCTCCCTGCAGGCCAAGTGACCAGAGTTAAGGCGTGTCAGGGTCTACTCTCCTCTATGAGCTTGTATATCTGCTATTTTGGAATAGCCAAAGAAATCTAAAATGACAGATGCGTTCCTTGTTTTAATGGGCTAATCTAGAGGGTTAGGGTGAAGGAGAGGAGAGGAGAGGAGAGGAGGATATTAGGAGGGGAGGATGCAAGCAAGGAGAAGGGAGGAAAGGACAGGAGAAGGGAAGGGAGGGGAAAGGAAAGGAATGGAGAGGATAGAGGAGAGGAGAGGAGAGGAGAGGTTGCTTTTAGGCATTCAGTTGATGTTACTCACAGTCAGTGAGTTTACAGTGACCCTCTTTCATATAATTAGAGTTATTCTCCCAGCTGTTGATCAAACCTGCTGCGATAACTGTGGATAAATGTGACATTCAGTCATTATTATGCCTCCACTTTAACACTGAATAATAAGGACTGAAGGTATAGGCAAAATTCAAGTTTATCCCATTAAGACTGGGAAAGCATTTGTGTTGTTTTCGATTTTAACCACTTTAACCATTCATTTATTCTCTGGCTATTCAAAAGTAGCAGATATACAAGCTCATGTTTGCTTCTGGGGGTTCCTGGAACAAAATCTTTTGAGATGCGGGTCCGCCAAATACATATAATTTTAGGGGTCCTTGACATGAAAAAGTTTGAGAACCAGTGATATTATGGCAACATAGGTTTTTCAGAAAACTGTTAGGATTTAGAAGACATTTTGTAGAAGTGGCCTCAGGTCTTAATGGGATATTCTGCTGTCACAGTCGCGTCGCTCCGGATGAAAGCCACTGAGGTACAGTACAGTGTGAATAACGTCTGGGTGACTCTCCCCCCCGGGCCGCTCGCTCTCTCCAGACACAACCAGTCATCCTAGACTGGGCAAACGACAAGCGACATCCCCCCCTCCCTCCGTACACCCAGTGGATGTTTACCAGTTTTATTGAGCCGGACAGAAAAATAGAGAGTGGCTATAAAGGGCTTTTCTGCATTGGCGTAGAAGTCTATTTTCTTTTGGTTTGTCATTTTTCCTAGAAAGCCCTGTGTGTGATCTTGGCACAGATAACAAAGAAAAAGGGCGATCACAGCTGGACAGAATACTTTTGATCCATATTACAACGCTTTGGCAAGAGTACAAGAAATAACGCCAGCTAATACTATTGTTCTGTTCCCGTCAATGAATGGTGTAAGCCAGTGGTTCTCAAACTTTTTCATGTCAAGGACCCCCAAAATGATATGTATTTGGCCGCGGACTCCCATCTCAAAATATTTTGTTCCAGGGACCCCCCAGAAGCAAAAATTTGAGTTACGAATGTTCGCTTTAAAAATATATATATTCAAAGATTTGCGCAAATCTTCACCATTTATAAAAAATAGCAGATCTACAAGCTTATAGCACGACAGTTGGTGCCACACTATGCTTGTATATCTGCTATTTTTGAATAGCCAAAGGATAAAATATGGATAAAGGGGTTAAAATGATTTATGC
>NC_139961.1:23870032-23882532 GCF_963454915.1 Gymnoscopelus microlampas | reverse complement strand
AAAAAGAGTTACTGTGAATACGGTGACATTTCCCTGCAAACCAGCTGCTCTCTGGAACGCTGCCTTGTTTGCAAACTAAACTCAACAGACGCCGTCCCTCCCTCTGTCTCTCCGTTCCATGTCTTGAAGAGATACACATGTTGTCCCATTGACTGAAGGGATTATGGTGACGTGCTATCTCCCAGCACACATAAACAAACACACACGTGTGCGCATGCACGTACACACACACACACGCTATGGCAAACAAAGACACCACATAAAACCGACACACATGTGTGCCACACCGCATCACACTACAAACACACATTAAGCACGCATACGTGCACGCGCATGATTGCACGCGTGCGTGCGTGCGTGCTCTCACACACACACACACACACACACACACACACACACACACACACACTATGGCAAACAAAGACACCACATAAAACCAACACACACGTGCATGTGTGCCACACCGCATCACACTACACACACGCGCGCAGGCACGCGCGCACTCACGCGCGCGCACACAAATGTGCCTGGCTAAACCTGTAACAGCAACATGCCACACTAGGAATAAACACATTGTAAACATCAGCTAAATATAGACAAAGACAAACAGTGGACTTCATCAAAATGCCATGTGCTACAACACTACAACCACCAAGCATCACGTTCAGCCACTAAACTCCGTCTTTAAACAAACATCGACAACACATGATCCAAGTCAAGCAGACAAATCTATACCGACAGCAGTGGTGCTCAAATGCTTCCATTTCAAGGACTTCCATGACTTATTTTGGGGGGTTGCAGCCTGAAAAGGTGGAGAATCACTGGTATAGGGGACATGTGTTCATCAGCAGCCTAGAAAGGCTTAAAAAAAATCGAATTTCATTTTATGTTAAAGAAGCTTATAAGAAATAAGGTCACTCGTGATTCAATAATTCAACCTGTCAATCATCATTCTATTGTCAGAGAAATGTTTTCTGAATCGTTCTGCTTCAAGCAACCCTAAAGACTTATACTATTTATACTATAGGCTACTATGGTATTTATACTGCTACTAACTGCCTAATTGTATTGCTCTTTTTAGTATCTTTAACCATGCATCTTGTGTACATATTTGACATTGCTCATATTAGGATATTTGACATATCCGACCAGTTTTTCTTGTTTCTTGCATTCTCTTTTATTCGAGCAAATGGCAAATGATGGAAGCTTGTATGACAGAGAACCCCACCCATTCTTTTACACCTGTAAACCTGTAAAAAAAACACCTGTAAAAATGTGACAATAACATTGAATCTGCATTGTACAATAGTGTCTTGCAGAAAAATATTTCCAGTGCATGCCACCGTCATACCATGGCGTACAAACGAAGCATTACTGTTGGTTTCTTATTGTTGGTGATTTCATAAATTCCATCTTGTTCTACGGCTTCACTCGTAAGATGACTAGAAACGGTCAGAATGTAAAACGTCATCTCCATTTCTTTCTCTCCTTCCAGATGTTGTTATTTCTAAATTCTCCCTAATGAGTGAAAGAATGAATATCCCCTGAATAGCCTGCTATATAATCATCTGGCCCACCATCACACACAGTTAAACCTTCTGGCTTCTGGGCCAGCATGACTCATGAGAAATGTCATGCGAGGATATGAGAGCAACATCGTATACTGTAGTGTAGCATATGGCAGTCATCCAGGCTCCTCCGGGGTCTTTCGTTTAGTTTTCTTCCTAGTTTTCCCATTTTTATTCCCCTTTCTATTTACACAGGCTGTGGACTAGAGTCCTTCGGTGCAATGAACCAAGGCATGCACACAGGTGTGAAATGAGCAAGCTGCCATTGTGAACTTATTCATATTATTATTATTATTATTATTATATTATTATTATTATTATTATTATTATTATTATTACCAAATCAAACATGTGGATCTGGGAATCCACATGGTAATGGTGTGGCTCCAATGTGGATCTGCTATTATCAAAAAAGTCTTGACAAATTTGAAATATTTGGAATATTTTTGAAACATTCTAACAACACAATGTGTTGTCTGTGTATATGTATTGTATGGGGGGGAGGTCCCTGCCACAAATTATTTTCAAATAAACGGTAAAAAGCTCCAGGCTGTCCCATGTGTTTGATCTGTGGTCTTAAACCTACCTGGTGAGATGTGAGTTGCCTTCACTGGTGGAGGGAACAGAGAACGGAAGAGGGAAACCTCCTGATCACACCTGGACAATGGGGATAGGAGAGAGAGAGGGGGGGTTGTAAATACAGTATATTAGGATACAAGGCAGCAATACAGCTAGCTACTGAACAATTGGGGTTAAGCGCCTCATCATCAGCTGCAGAGAGAGGGGAGAACATGCCTCGTTCACCAGTTTTGCCCCAGAATGTCTTTGGCGGGATTTGAACTCGCGACCATCCACCAAACACAACTGGTGTCTCAATCTATTGTTGCCATAATTGGCTACCAGGCGCCACAATAAAATGAGTGTACGGTCTCCAGGCTCTCACATCCATCCACCCGACAGACAATGGCAGTCAACACCTGGGCAAAAATGCAATTGGTCACACCAGTGAAGGGAGAGAGAAACAGCGAGGCAAAGAGAAAAAGACAGAACCAGAGATAAAGGAGAGGTGGAGAGGATCGTTCTACCGTTTCCAAGGAGACAGAGACAAGCTGCAAAATGGTAATTGCTTCACAACGCCAAATGGGGATCTCCACTCCGCTGCCAGCAGCAGCAGCAAAGCTGGTTCTGGAGTCGTCAGATTCTTGAATTAGACGATTCTGGGACTGAGCCATGGTCAGACTGAAGACGTGCAGACTGAGGCACAACGCATCCTGTTGAAACCGTTTCAACAGTGTGAAAGAACTAGCCATGCTTGGTGCTCACAGCAGCGTGCAAGAGAGAGAAGAGAGACAGAGAGAATGAATGAAAAACAAACAGAAGCTAGAGATGAAGGCGCATAATTTTGCTCCGTCGTTGCCAAGGAGACAGAGACAAGCTGCAAAATGTTAATTGCTTAACGACGACAAATGGGGATCTGAACTACGCTGGCGGCAGCAGCAGCACCAAACAGCGTGCTAGAGAGAGACAGAGAGGGAGAAATGGAGAGGAAGGGGAGTCTAGGTCAGTGGTTCTCAACCAGTGGTCCGGGAACAACCAGTGGTCCCTGAGGGGGTTCCAGGTGGTCCCCAGGTAAATGATGGAGAGTTGGTAACCAAATGGACCCTTACGGGTCCATAAATAATGGACCTTGATATGAAACGGGTTGAAAACCACTGGTCTAGGACGGTGATGAGACACAACAGACGGACAGAAGGAAACAGACAGGACAGAGAGATACCATTAGGGAGGGTATATAGCCACAACCACCCAAAATACATCATCGCGAAGGCATTGATTGTGGCTAAGACCCTCTTTCATCCGGAACCACACCTAAACGAGTGTGACAGGCTACAGAGTCCTGAGCAGCGTGCCACATGGAAGCAGTCATCCCTCCAGACACAGAGCCGTGGGCACTGGGTTTGGCACGAGGTGCTGCTGCTGCTGCTGCTAGGCTGGCACGGTGACTGCAAACCCGGCCGCAGATGACCACGGCACACAGGGAGTGTCTGTTTGTGTCTGTTTGGGGCAGCCCTGTTGCTTACACGTGCGCTATGCAATTGAGCTTTGAGCATGGACTGTCACATGTCATTCCCTACTTTCTAGTAGCCTCGCATAGCCAGACTATATCACTGCATGGATATGAGTCTGGTGCTTCTATGAGGAAGTTTTTTTTCCAAGGGGGCGGGATCAAAACAATGGCTCTCGACGCAATTGGTTAGACCTACAACCAACTACCAATTACAGTCTCCCATATTTGAATACTGATTGGTCACCCCAGACTTCGGGAGCAGGAAATGGATTCACAACGGAGCGGTGCCTGACCCAAATCGCCGAGGGCAATGTTCTTTTGCACTGGCAGATCCGTCTGGTCCCAGGCTAACTTTCTAGCCCCTAGTCTGTACTGCGTCCTCTGTTCCTTAAAAATTACAATTTAATTCAATCGATTTAAAGTGATCCGGTGTAACCTTTTCCAATTAATCAAAACATTTTATATAAGACTAGAGGTCCGGGCGGCCTACGGCCGCCCGAAACCCCTAGCCGCGCACGGGGCGCGTGTATATATGGGATGAACATTTGGGAAAAAAAAAAAAAAAAAAAAGAAGTTGTAATGTAAAAGTAAAAAAATTGAGAAAAAAATTGGGAAGAAATAATATTTTTTATGTTTCAGGGGGTCCGCGGACCCCCTGGTGGTCCGCGCCAAAGTCGTCGGATGAAAATCTCCAAACGGTAAAAAAAAAAAAAAAAAAAAAATCATGCAGGGTCTTGCTTGTTTCTGGCGTGGCATCCCAACCTGGCATCCCAATGCCGGCGATGTGTACTTCCGGGTTGCATAATGATGACATCACTGTCGAATCCTTTGCTGTCATGAACCTAGCCTGGTGTGTTGACCAGTAATGATGACATCACTGGCTAATCCTTTTGTGTCATGAACCTAGCCTGGTGTGTGGAGCAGAGCAGAGCAACGTGCTCTTGTTGTTTTGGGGATTTTCAATGGCGGGCCGTCGTGTTGTGTTGGCCTCGGTGGTACGCACGGTAAGCGGTAGGAAGCTGCTTCCACTTCCGTTGTGTCCGACATTTGGTGAGTAGAATTAATTATGTTGCGAGGTGGGAACGGTGTAGTGAGGCATGGCAGGTGCCCTACGCGAAACGTAAATTCAGGCCGCCCGCCGTGGCGACAGTGTTGGCGACATGTGGTGTGACGGTGTTGTGTTTAGTCGATAACAGAGCTGTGGGGTGTGGACACCGAGGGCACGGAAGTTGCTCGCCATTTATATAGTTAGATTCCGGTGGTATACATCAAGAGAAGATGTCAAAAACCCATTCATTTGCAATGGGTATTGCGAAAATATTATTTTCACAATACCCATTCCAAATTAATGGGTTTTTGACATCTTCTCTTGATACTATTTTTAGTCGCGGATGTCTAAAGAATAACATAAAAAGCCCTGAGGGCTTGTTTCCATTTTGGTCCTGTGTATTCAATTAATCAAGATATATAAAAGACTACTATACAAGAAAGTGTCAATACTAGGAGCAGTAAAAGTATATTTACAAAAAAACGGTGGGGGTTAAGTAATTTTGGCAAGCTAGGAGACTAGGTCTAGGTCCAGTTGTAAATTACAGACAGGTGCTCTTTTATGGCGGTTTTGAAGGAGGGTAGGGAGGGAGTCACACTTTTTGATGGTTGTTGGTAGGGCGTTCCACATTTTGGTGGCATAATAGTAGAATGAATTCATCCTCATTTGTGTGCCAAATCTGGGGGGAATGAGATCAGTGGAGCTCCCTCTGGTATGGGGATTGCTTTCAGGTAGGATGGGGCCAAACGCCCGAAGCACTTTTTTTCCTCCTAGTTATGCAGAACCGGCACCGGCACTGAACTTGTGAGTAAATGAACACAGTGACTAGAGGAACAAGCTGCTGCCTTGTCAGTGTGAACTGAGAACACAGTGAGCTGCATGGCGCTTTGTCCACTGCAGTGTCTTCATGACCCACATCGACCCTGTTCCTCCCTGGAGACAGGCAAGCAGGCCAAATGGGTGGGACAGCAGGAAAAGAAGAGATGGAGAAGAAAGAAGAGATGGAGCGAGGAGAGAGAGAGAGAGAGAGAGGGAGAGGATGGAGAGAATGGAGAAGTAGAGAAAGGGTTCCCAAACTTTTCAGGCCGCAACCCCCTAAAATAATAATAATCATATTTTAACTGGGGAAACCCCCACCGTGACAAGCACTTGGACTTGTAAGGCATTACATTTAGTTTGACTCGGTTTCTCAGATAAATATTGTGAAAATAGCCGTTGTGAGCTTATTATTATTATTCACTATTCGGTTATTTTCAAAATGTTTGCCTCTTTCTCAGGTAATAATTAGACAATTTGGTATTAAAACGGTCTAAAAAGTCATTACATTGTAACTTTATAAATGCGCAGATACCCTATACACTTATACTGTATGTTGGTTTGTTTACTGTTGAGTGAGAAAACAATGTTGCATTAAGCATCATCTGGGGAACACCCAAAATAATTTGGGGGTCCCGACCCCCAGCTTGAGAACCACTGAAGTAGAGGACAAATATAGAGAGAAAGCAACAAAGAGAAGGAGGTCAGAGGCCTGATCTGCAGATATGCCCAACAGATGAAGCAGCAGCACAACAGGAAATGAGTTACAAATCTGCGAAAAGGTTAGGAGACCTCTGAACTGTCTTGAAATTAGCAGATGGACCAGATAAAAAAACGGGGATGTGTTCCGAACCCTCTGTTTTATCAATGATCGCCGTCGTTTCTCATTTTCACTCACTGCAGTTCCGTCCTCCATCACACCTAGTGTTATTTGGACAAATCCTTCTTTCGACAGTATTTGAAGTCATATTGCACTATATCTACTAAGCTGTGATATTTGAAATGACTGCTGATAAACGGAAGCAATGAAAAAAGTGATATGTTTCACCCCATCAGCTGGGTCATAGCTGAAAATCTATGCTGAAAAAATAATAAGAAAAAGAAACATTGTTTTTGTGAAACACTTTTGTTGTTATTGGTTATTCAATAAAGATTTCTATTTCCATTATTTTGTGCAATTAAAGGCATAAACAGTCCATCACCATGCTAAAATCAATCATGTGATTTATTGATTTATACGGCTTTGTTCACAAACTGCACACATACAGTAGTAAGTTACTATCATTAGATTGAATAATCTTTACCTAACTAATAATAATAAAAATTGGCAAATAATGATAATAGCCTCTTGTCTTGTCTTGTCAATGCAAGTTCAAGTGGTTAAATTCAAGTGGTTAAAGCATAATTAGCGTACAATTAGATTTAAGAGTAAACAAAATAGAAATGTAGGAGGTCTCTCCTATTCAATGTGAACATGGTCTCTGGTCTCTGCTCTTCTTCTGGTCAGACGTGGCGGATACAGTGAAATGTCAGAGGGTCTGTTTTCCATCAGCCCCCACCCCAAACACACACACTTCCTCATCTATAATTCACAGACAGACAGAGAGTCTCCCCACAGAGACAACAGGGGTCCTCGCAAACCTCCACATGCATGCATGCATGCACACAAACACACTTGTGTGGGCACATGATAGCACACGTCCACACACACATGCACAGAACATATGCACGCACACACGCACGCACGCGCGCCACCACCACTGTGCATGTTTAATGCATCATAATCCAGGTGGACATGCTGGACAAAGAGCAGTGTATGTACACTGTATTTACAGTCTTATTTGTTTGAAATGCCTGTTGAAATGCCAAATGATACCTCTAGGTCATCTTTTGTGATTGTCTGTCTGTCTGTCTGTCTGTCTGTCTGTCTGTCTGTCTGTCTGTCTGTCTGGGTATACAGCTACATACTGTATGAAAGCATAATGTATTTCTTCTTCAAAGGTCAGCACAGAAAACAGCATCTGTAAAGAATATTCACCTTGTTTGTCCAATTTCAGAAATGGACTGTAATGTTTTCTATTATGCTGACCTGCAATGAAAATGGCCAATATTTTTATTTCAGTTATTTGAGAGTTAAATAAATGTTGCTGTGTATTAGCTACTTTCAACCTGGTGTCCCCATTTTGGGCATGGAATGTTTAGGAAAATTGTAGCTTGTAGATCGACTATTTTCGACCACCACCAACCACTACAGACACATTGGTTAAAATGTATTGGTTAAAATATATTGGAAGTGATGACACAAATCAATTAGCAGAACTGGAACACTATACAAATTAAGCTGATGAATGGGTACTCTCTCCTGATTGGCAAAGAAATATCACTTACCCTACCTTTAAGCATTTTCATTCAATCCCTTGGCAGCAGTGCCTTAGTGGTAACTGACACTGTGATCCATGAGAGCCAATGAAAAGCTGCATGAATCTGAAAGATTGATGGAAACATTGCTAAGGTCGGGCTGTCAAACTAATTCAATTACTGCCCAGCGTTTGGGGAAAATAACTCAAATGAAGAGCTACAGTGAAAGGAAAAAAGTGCTGTTGTAGTGGAAAAGTGTGTTTAGTACACCAAACAAATCATTTATTTCACTTTTGTAATGTGATAGATTTTGACTTTTCTTCCCCCTCTGTGATACAACCAGCCTCTCAGTCTCATATCATTCTCAAGGGTCTGCACTCGAATCCAAAGCTATTAGAGTTAAGTAGAACTATAAAAAACAGTAAAATATAAAAGTAGTAGGAATAAAAAAATGATACTGTATGTGATAAAAAAAATCACCTAAAAGCCTAGTTTTGTACTTAAAAAAATAAAATAATGCAACTCTATAATAACCATGCTAATAACTACTGTATGCTCTAATCAAACATCATCTCTGCAGAGAGGAGACATTCTGCACACACCTCCCACAGTCTGGTGACAAGGTGACAAGCCAACCTCTGCTTGAACCAGGCCCTTAATTAATCTGAGGGAGGCACAAAGCACAGCTGAGCAGGACTCAGGAGGGCGTACGCACAGACACATGCACGCACGCGCACACACACACACGCACGCACGCACGCACGCACGCACGCACGCACGCACGCACGCACGCACGCACGCACGCACACACGCGCACACACAGAGAAAACCGGGGCGCAACTAAGTATAAATCACCCTTTACTGTCACATGCACAACAATACAGCAGGTACAGTAGTGAAATGTAATGTATATACAGATTCTTGTACACCACAGATTCCTCCTCTGTGCACAACTACAGTATAAGCTCAATCATACACAGCATACAGTACGGTATATAGCAGTGGTTCTCAAACTTTTTCATGTCAAGGACCCCCAAAAAGATATGTATTTGGCTGAGGACCCCCATCTCAAAAATATTTTGTGCCAGGGATTTTTTTTTAATAGCTAATTATAAAATATGGTTAAAGTGGTTAAAATGATTATGACGCTATATTAACTAATTTTGCTGGGGACCCCCTGATACCCCCCAAGGACCCCTGGTATATAGTACACACTGTGTGACGGGGTCTGTCTGCAGTAGAACGCTCTAGGTAACGTCTTCTCACTGGGTTATGCAAGCTAGATGCACGACCAGGTGCTAAAACCAACGCCCCCCTCCCCCCGGAGGCAACAGCTGCACTGGACCAGCGGATGTATGCATGTGATGTATGTATACGTATACCCTCAGAGCAATATGCAGAGAGCATAAATATCAATCAACCTGTCAGGACAACGCTGGCAAAAGTGAGGCCCATAAGCCCAGATCTGCCCCCTCCAGGAATGTGGAGTCCTGAAGAATGCAAGGAAGTTTAAAATATTCTAGTTCGGTGGTTCACAACCTTTTCTGGATCAGGGGGCCACTTAGAAAACCTCCAAAGCGTTTTTGCGGCTCACCCATCTGACCTCTTGACAATCGATTGTGTTCCAGCTTGGATCAATGATGGGTGTGGGCCAATTGTTTGGGGGTCCACACTTGCAATATTCTCGCGGCCCATCAGTGGGCCCTGGCACACAGTTTGGGAATCGCTGTGCATAATATTTGGTCATCTCCCATGAGGTGCCATTTGCAAAAAGATGCCGTTGTATGTATACTATCAGTGGTTCTCTAACTCTGAGAGAGTACAAATGGAACAAAAATAGACCCTGTAATAGGTCCATTTGTACACTGCTATTTTCATTACTTCTCCCTCCCTCTGTCTGTCTCTCTCTCCCTCTCTCCCTCCCTCCCACAGAATTGACACTATTTATGGTAATTATTTGATTTATTAAATGTTGAAATTCATTTAATTGATCAAAAGTGGTGATTAAAAAAAAAAACTTTAGACATATATAAAAAAAATGGAAGACACAAAAGGGGATATTTACTCGCAACCCCCCAAAAATTGGTCCGCAACCCAAACATGGGTTCCGACCCACTGGTTGGGAAACGTGTTAGTGAAATGAGTTAGACCATACTGTAGCTGAGCGAATAGCTTATCGGTAAGCTTTGTGAACAACACAAGTCCCACCTGCATTGTTAAAACAGCAGCAATGCAGTCTCTGACCCCCACACTGCACTAAGAAAACAATCTCATCACTGTTCCACAACAAAACAGAGAAGAACCAACTGTCTGCAGAGTGCTGAACAACACTGAACCATAGTGCAAATAACATCCTCTGCCTTTTACTTTACCGCAACTGTCATAACTGCCGTTATGGGTCCATTTGTATACGCTCAGAGTTGAATAAACACCCAGGATTTTGCAGCGTGTGCCTGTTAGTTTCCGTTAGGTTACAATCCCTCGTGCCATCTAGGAGCAAGGGGGCGACATTGACCCTGAAACAATGTCTAATGGCCCTCCTACGTGTTAACGTCTTTGTAATTCCACCCACACACTGTATTGTTTTGCCTCCATTGTGTCGACCTCCTCGCTGACTAACGAAACTTTTAAATTGGGAAGCAAAAGGGGCGACATTGACTCCAAAGTAATGTCTCCACTCCGCCTACAGTTTTAACGCCATGAGCGGCGGGGCGCGGCGGTTGGGCGGACGAGGCAGCTTCCCCTGCCAAGCGTTGACCTTCCACCGGGGGCATCCGCTTGGCGCAGAGCCGACAAACGCATGGGTGTGGGTGAGAGTAACGAGGGGAGAGGACACAGGCCCTCATTTGTGTCCCCGAAAACGAGGACGGGGAGCAGTTATGTGTGTGTGTGTGTGTGTGTTCTTGCCCCTACAGCCTCACGTGTCACCAAAAGTGGGCTCCCTGGAAACGACAGTTAAGCCTGAGAGCTGCCCAGCAACCACGCAGAGAGAGATGAAGAGAGAGGGGAAAGAGGGAGAGAGAGAGGGAGGCCTTGTCACTGTTGATGTGTGTACTCCGCTGTGCTTTCGAGTGCCTCGCCAAGCAACACACGAGCAATGACTCAGACGTGTTGCTGCAGGAGGGAGTCGAAGTTAAGAGAGGAGAGGAGAAGAGAAGAGAAGAGAAGAGAAGAGAAGAGAAGAGAAGAGAAGAGAAGAGAAGAGAAGAGAGGAGAGGAGAGGAGAGGAGAGGAGAGGAGAGGAATAAAGGGGAGGAAAGGAGCTGTAAGCATTTGAAAGCAGAAGGGAGAGGAGAGTAAGTGAGGGGAGAGGAGGAGGAGAGAAGAAAGGAGAGGAGAGATTACATCACCACCTGCTCAAATCAAATTCGACTGGGCCTCTCTCTCTCTCTCTCTCTCTCTCTCTCTTATGCAGGCCTGTCAGAGCTCCTCTGACAGGCGGTGGTGGCGATGGTGACAGAGAGACTAATGTGTCCTGTGGTCTCACCCAGCCTGCTGTCTCTGCCACAGGCAGGCAGCAGCCTATGAATCACCGACCACCACCCCGGGCCAACATATCATGTCAACAGATGAGGAGATCGCATCCCCTCCAATATCGCCACAATAAATGAGTCAAATCCGTGAAGATTTCACACCACACACATAAGCATAAGCTGATAAGCACTACATGTGCACTTCAGGTCAGCTGTGCTGTGCTGCTTAGCCACTTAAGCCCTATCTATACTGTACATTGTTGTGCAGCGCAATTTGAGGTGTTGTGAGCTTGTAGACCAGCTATTATTCAGTTTTCTTTTAACATTTTCACCTGTAAAGACATGGCTGAAAGTGGTTAAAGGAGCAGTTCACCCCAAAAATTACTTATTTTCTATCAATTACACACCCATGAAGCCTTGAATTCATGGGTAAGAAGACAAAGCAAAGAATCTATTTCCTTCGCCGTCTGAGATCTTTTGATGCTAGTAGACAGATTGTTCTTTTGTTTTTCACCTCTGTTATTATGAGTGTTCTTCAGTACTGTAGTACTAGTTTTTTGTTTTTGTCACATTCCTAAGGCAATAATTCAAATAAGTCTCCATTGAGTATCCTACCGGATACTCTGCAGGTTATCAAATTATTGGCTTAGGAATGCGACAAAAAAAAAATCCATGAATTCAAGGTTTCATGGGGTGTGTAATTGATAGAAAATAAGCAATTTTTGGGTGAACTACTGGGTGAACTTAAGCAATCAGTGCTAATCTAGACGCGGACGTTGTGAGCCTAAGGTCACCGTCACACAGAGGACAGAAATGCCCTCCCCCCACCCCCCCAACCAGCTTATCACAAGCTCAGCTCTTTGAAGCCATTGTTTCTGTATGTCAGCATCTCCGTTCTCCACCGTCATCAGTCACCACTGCTCTTTGCCAACAAAGCGGGGCAAGATGATATGCACGCAATCACCCAGATTACAGATTGTATATGAGACCACAGGAGAGAGGGAGAGAGAGAGAGAGAGAGAGAGAGAGAGAGAGAGAGAGAGAGAGAGAGAGAGAGAGAGAGAGAGAGAGAGAGAGAGAGAGGGGAAGAGATACACAGAGAGAGAGTGTGAGAGAGAGACAGAGGGAGGAGGGAGAGAAGGAGAGAGGGAAAGAGATACAGAGAGAGA